>NC_030432.2:21288394-21315894 GCF_001660625.3 Ictalurus punctatus
CATTATTTCCTTTTCTTCGTACAGGGAAACGTCAGAAATCACACATACCGTACGCTAACGACGCATTCAATATAAATGAGGTTGAAAAAATTCTGGAGTGTTATTTTAATAAAGAGTAGTGCACTACATTGCACACACACACACACACGTAAAATTCTACCTGTAAGCAGTATGTACTAAAGAACAAAAACGTTTTTGTGACAGCACCCGGCCAAAAGGACTCGGCGTATGCTTGCACGGCAGATCCCGGCGCTCTGCCCAGACTGTGTATTAAGCGCCTTTGAATGGTGTCATCGACACCTGGTATTAAATGAAACCAAATACAAAGTGCAAAATAATAACAGGAAGGAAAAGAAATCAATACGACGAGTGTATATAAACAGTGCCTGGCATAAAAATGGAACTTTTTCACGTTTATTGTACCCTCGCTTCCTTCTCTGACTAATCCCTTCTTTCCCCGGTCACTGAGCTCTTGGTGGACGTTCTCCTCTAAGCAGAGCCGCCTCATGATTGTGTCGATTTTTATCGAGACTCTACGGGAAGTCTGGGATATCGTTTATAACCAAAGTACCCGATCGATGACTTTTTCCAGAACGGATTGTTTTGAGCGCTCCATGGTCTAATGGAGCGTCATTCCGGACTCGTTTTGGGGGGCGGGGCTCGTACTCATTGATTTGCTTTCGCATTGAAGAATCCATTTCGAACTTTGGATCGATTGCGCAAAAAAAAAGAAGAAAAAAAAAAAGAAAAGTGGATGCAGGGCATGTCATCATTCAGGAATAGCAACAAACAAGGAGCTGCTCGCGTGATTTCATGATTTGGCTGAAGGAAATCAGTGATCGGATGTCTGGACCACTCACAAGCTCAAAAACAGCGATTGTTTTCACCAATTGTACGGAACTCTGGGCAAAAAAATGGCACACAAAACAACCTCTGGGTTCTTTCAGACACAGAAGCATTTACATTGAGATCACATAAGATCGCTCCTGATGGGAACTATACTGGTTTTTATACTGGTTCACTCACTCCGATATTTATACGAGCTAATTTGTGTACATATAATCACAATAAAGTCCATTTCAGTTCGCAACACTACAAAACGTTAGAAAAGTACAAGGGAGGTGAATACTTTTGCAAGGCACCATACATATTCATACATCTATAGCATCTTACGTTCTTCGGCGGTCCTCGTTGTTTTGGATTCGCTGTCCATTCCCTGAAACTCGTTGAAGTACGGTCGGACTTTGACCTCGTACATGATGCCTTTCTTCAGCGACGAGAGCACGATGGTCCTCTCCGAGGAAACCTTCACGTCCTGGGTCTGCCACGGCCCCGGCGAGGACAGCCCCGACGTCTGCCTGTACAAAACTCTGTAGCCCTGGATGAACTGAGACTGGCGGTCCACCTGCGAAGGCAAAAAAAAAAAAAGATCTAGAAAGTACAAAAGTCTTTCATTTATTCATCAATCTCCTTGCACAATAATCCTGAATCTTCTTATCCCGACATGATTGACGGAACCGTATAACCATTCGCATTGGAATTCGCCGCATTCGCCATTTATTTTAAAAGCATCAGTGACCTAGCAAAGCGAAGATCTACAGGAAACCTCATGTTCATTTTGTAGCGCTTCAATAAAAAAAGCTTTTAGCGACCCCTCGCAGGAATACATACACACAACCCACATGAATGGTAAAAGCTGCATGACATCAGCCATCATTAGGGCCAACGTGGACGGGAAAACCTCAGCTAGGAGACAAGATCATGACCAGGACATCCAGGGAATTACTTCAGGAAGGAGAAAATTCTGGTAAGGCTTTCTACAAAAGCCATTTCTATAACCAGCACATTCATAACATCTTATATGCACTGTTCCAATATTTACTACGCTTTATGACCAGCTAACATGGATTATAAAGCATTATAACTTGTATTTGTAACACAATCCTTTGTTAATCAATACAACCTTGATTTCCACCCCCCTTCGGCTATAGTCATCAGAAACTGTAATACATTTGCTATAATAATTAGGCTGTAATATCATATGGGGGTCAAAAATCTACATTCATAAATGAAATTATGGCTCTCTAACAATGTACTATGCATTAGGAATATATAATACTTACACAATGCATTGTGTTAATAATTCATAACCAATGCTAAGTACAAAATATTTGCATATGCAATTATAATAATGCGCAAAATGATTTATAAATGCATCCAGGCGTATTACGAACATATTCATACCGTATACATAAGGTCTTTATAGAAAGCGGTACCAAAATTCTCACACACATCGGCCCTCAGTTATCAAGTTTTTTTTGCAACCAAACCGAACTACAGATTCACGTAGCATTTCTAAACGTAGTTGGATTCCATGATGTGTGGATTAAAAAATACACACACACACACACACACACACACACAAAAAAAACAACGCTTCGGCGCGTGATGTCATATCCGGTCACCGCCCACATTCACAGCGGTCTCTGAAGAAAAAGTTGTAACGAATTTTACAGATTTGTCTTAATTTACATATTTGATTTGGAACCGCAAACCTTGACTGTGTAATCAGTACATAAAGTCGCAGTAACTCTGTATAGGGTCACTTTAGTGAGACTCCTTATACTTCAATTTCCACAAACTCAGAAGTAAAATGTAGGGCATGAATGAATGTTTTTCTTCCTTAACGAACAGGGTTTTCATGAATAACACGTCTCTTGTATAAATGCTCCTGTGACACATGTATGAATAAACCTGTCTGATAGTACGTGAGGTCCAACCAATAAAAACTGCCGACTTGACAGTAAAAGAAAGCACGATTGTTTGAACAACAGAGTCGTAGCATCTGCACGATTATCACATCAAACTAGAAGATCAAGGCCGCCCCGTCTCACTCCCCGGCCGCGGCTCAGAACAAGAGTAGGATTTTTCAGTGAGAGGGACATAACGAGGCATAACTCACTCTAATAGCTGTTCAGCTGGAGAACAGTCGATAGCTCGGCTTTCGGGCAGAGATATTAAACAGCTGTTTTTCTCCCCTTCAGCCAAATTAAATCAGCTGAATGGTTCCTCTCATTGGCTCTCCTCCCCACTGCTTTCTAACTTGTTTTTTTCTTTTTCCCCATTCAGGAACGCTAAAGAGTTTGAATCTTATAGAAAACAGACCTGGCTGCCCGAGGGTCACGGTGTGTGGTGATTTGCAAGGTAATGTTTCCAGAATATTCCTGGAAGGAAATAAAACTGAGTGCACGTTCTGTGTATAACAACTCTTGATCGAGGCTGTTCAAATAAAACAACTGTAACAAATACTAAACAAATATATAAAGGTTCGAGTCTATGTTTGAAGCCTATAGTACGCCTCTAAAATATACTAAGAGAAGTTAATGAGCAAAAAGCTTCTACAAGGCAAATATATCCAGAGGTGGCAATTGTTGTTTATGGAGAAATATTTTATTTATTTATTGCTTAAATGCTCAATTGCTAAGGAAACAGCGAGGCAAGCCTGATATGAGCGTTACTTAATAGTAAACAGTAACTCCGTTTTGTTTTAGCTAGTAAACAGCCCAAAGCCCCGCCCTCTTGTTTTCTATTGGCTCACAAGTCCAAAGCTTATGAAATTCTAAGTCAAATTTCCCCTCCGTAAAGTCAAAATAAAAGTAACCGCTACCAGGTGCAAATGTTTATCTTTTACACACTGTGTCCTTTCCCCTTCAGTGAATATCCTTTTCGGACTAGAGAATTTTATTTTCGTTTGGTCTGACAAAATTATTTATTTTTTTTTTTAAATCTCCCGGTGTGTCTTGTATTGCCATAGCAAGGGGTCAAAAGTCCTAGAAGCTAAACCGTAAATGTCAGCACCAATTCTATAATAAAAATACCACTTAAATTACAAAGAAAGAACTCTTTGAATGCGCGTGGTGATATGTTGTGTTTTTCTTTTCCAGTTTCATATAAGTCTTAAGAAAAGGCGTCATCGCTAACCTGGTTGTGAATTTGAAAGTGTGAGATGATGTTTCAAAAAAATGCACACACGTAAAAGCTACGTAAAAAGAAGATGGCCGTTTTAAAGGACAAACCTGCGATTAACTACACCTCACTTTTTTTTTGCATGTTTTTAACCATTAATCTTCATCGAGAAGAAAATCGAGAAGATTTTTGATTGATGAAGCACCAGATGGCTGCCGGTGTTTTTCCACGTTGAGCGTGTGTGACTGGCAGGGCAATCATGAACATATTCTGTTCCTCCAAATGTATTTGAGTCAGCATCGGCAATCAATCACAATGGCACTATTCAAAGACAAAGAGTTTCTACTGTACATCAATTATGCAGCGATTTAAGAATCAGCGATGAAGCGAGACAGCCGGGAGCATACTTCGGTGTCATTTCCACAGCTCACCACCGAATCACTGAGTACTGAAAGTACTGAAAGATCTGACTTACGGTCCAGGTGACCTGAATGGTAGTGGGGCTGAGGACCACGGGGTTGTGTAGCCGGACGATGACCTCACCGAGCTCTTTCTGTACGTGCCTGTGATCTACACCCTTCGCTGGAGGACTGATATCTGCAGACACGGAAAGAGAAATAAGACTCGTTAGCTTACTACTGAGAATTATACATGTACTGTACATGTATGTACTGCACTCCTAATATGACTGGTGATGCAAACAGGATGTTATGTAAGAAATAAAATACTGCTGTCACAGCAAAATAATCAACAACGTGCCGGTGGGATGAGAGAGCCTTACAAAGTTAATTAGCAATAGCAATTTAGCAAATACAAAAAATTTTCCTTTATTAACGAATGTTGTACTTTTTATCCAATTATAGTTACATCCAATATTGTGGAACGTCCATGAGACAGGTTTGTTCCTCTTATCAATTACATTATAGAAGCTATATACAGTCTCTCTTTTTGCTGTCTCAAAGTTAATAAACAGAGAAACAGTGAAAGTCCTGAAACCTTTGTCAGAAAACTTAATGTCAAATGTTAAATAAATAATGCATCTTTAGTGAAAACTTCACCACGTAACCACACGTTCTTCTTTGGATTCTTTGGTGTGTCCACCATACAAGTCTCTGTGTAAGTCATTACCATTGAAACAATAATGTATTAGAACAGGCACTTTAATCTAAACCCAGGATTGGCATTACATCCAGAACTACTGTCATAGCTGCTGTTCTAGAAAATAAAAACAACCAATCAGAATCCAGAATTGAATGGTGCTATGGTACAAAGCAGCATACCTATACTCCGCACTTAGACCTTATCATCCAGACCTAATGAACAGACTCGGAGCTTCATGGCATTTTAATCGAATCTGTTTCCAGTTTGAGGTCGGCCATTTCTCTCAGGTATGATCATTAAGGTAGCAGGGATGGCCCAAACTCAATTACGAACTCCAAAAGTGAAAGATGTTTGCTCTGAACTGGGACGTAATGGGTTTATCTGCTGGTTAGAATACAGGTTAACCAATGGAGGTTCGACGATTTCCCAACAAACAAACAAAAACTCCTGACCGCTCTGATACCACAAAGTGGTTTATAGAACTTTTTTTCTTCTTGCCCTGTTCACTTCCTTTAAAATGGTCCAATCATTTCATCAAAAAGAAAGTCAGGAAAATCTCTATATTTTACTCTATATGGAACTATATGTAGTTCCAGTAAAATATTAACATATAAAAAGCGAGACGTTACCTTGGGTACGCACTGGTTCAGACATGGGACTCGGGTCACTCAGGCCCTGTGTGTTGACGGCACGCACCATGAACAGGTAGATGGTATTGGGTCGGAGGCCTTTAATGGTGAACTGGGTGGTTTTAACGTGATCCGCAACCGTCTGCCAGCTGTTACTCACAGATTGGCTGAGGGATGCAGAAAAAAAAAATCCATTTCGCAAATGGGTAAGACTCCAATAAAGACCTGATGACTTCTGAACATTAGGAAGGTAATTTACTCGATGGTAAATTGAGAATACTGACTTTGCAAAGTAGATAACATTAAGGGAGCCTCAGATTAGATACACATTACAGGTTTTATGCGTAATGACCAGAAAAAAGATGCCATTATGTGCTATTTATTTGAGGAGCTCAAACCAAAGCCAAATGCAAACTCTCACTCCACTCATCTATACCTGAATGCTTCAATCACATATGAAGTGATGGGCGAGGCCCCGACCAGGCCCGGCTGCCAGGACAGAGACACGCTGTTCTTGGTGACGTCAGTGACCTGAGGTTTGGAGGGCGGACCAGGAAGTTCACCCTCTTCTCTGTTCTTAATCAGTACCATCCCACCGGATTCTGAGAGAAAAGACAAAAGACAAGATGCTCTACTTCTTTACTTGTGACTCCCTTCTTTCTGCTTCTGTAGATGGTCCACTATTATTATTTTCCAGCCATTCTCACCTCATTTATTAGGGATCTAAATCTATATCCGGAAATCTATATCCGGATTGAAGTCTTCAGAACAGGATGACATGATACCATTACCCTGAATTCATGCTAGCAAGCGTCAAAGTTTCAGGTGGTCTTTCGATTTCTCAATACTACTGCAAATTAGTATTTAAATTACGAAACGGTAAAGCGAGAAATCCAAACGGTTGGCTCGAACGATTACTCGGACCAATCCTATGTCGCTTGTGGTGTGCCGTTTCTTCAGTTCCCCACTCGTGGGAACTTTAGTGCCTACCTGCAATCAGTTCCTATTTACTGTTGGACTGGCAAAAGAGAGATGTAGCCTAGCATGTAACATGTAAAGCAAACTTAAATACATTTTAAACAAAGGTGATGTGTATAAATTGCACAGTATGCTGTAAGATGTCAATTTTGGTTTGGTTTCATTGGAACTTAAAATACCTGGACAGGCCGCACCCACAAGGGATGCCAGATTGAACTCAAGACACACCCCACCCGCAAGAGACAAACTACAAGCGACATGAGTGAATTGTTGATTAACCTATGGTGTACCTTTCACTTCCAGGAAGGCGCTCCATGACGTTTCGCCGCTCGAGCTAGCAGCCACACAGGTGTAGATCCCAGAATCAGAAAGCTGCAAATAGATCGGATAAAATGCTTAATTCTTCATTTAAAATTCACTCGACATGTCAACATTAGCATGATGCTAGTATGACAAATCCAGAGAAAGCAAGAACACCAGTGTAAGCTTTCGATCTTATGTGGATTTATGTGGACCAATTTGTGGTAAGTGCTGATGCTAATGTGGCTAATGAATTCTGTTTTGTACGCTCCTGAATTTCCCTTGCTGGCAAATTTACCAACTGTCCCACCAACCACAACAAAAGGTGGGCTAATGCGCTTAGAGAGGCCAGTGGTTGAAACGCCATGGACCGCTGACAGCTGGCGTCTATCCCCTCCTGCCTTTATGTAATCATCCTTGCATTGTTTGTTACCTTTCATCACTGTGGCTTGCCTTCATTTATTAGATAAAATGTCAGTGCTGGGCAGCTCTGTCAGCCATAATGGATATTCCATCGAGGACAAATGGAGGGGTGCGGGGACTTTAAATTCAATATAGTAGTATATGTGTGTGTATGGATATATCTACGTGATTGGACTCCGTCCAAGCTTTCACAAATGATGCTTGGGAGACCTGTCATATAACTAAGTGATAGTATCAAACAATTTACCGAAATCAATATTTTGCATTCATCTCTTTAATGCAATATGATTTCCCTCTCCCCGTGCGTGCTATGTCTTACCAATATCTGATTGAATAGAGCTAAGCTTATACATCATATTTAGACACCCACCGCGTTTGACAGCCAGACTCACATATACACACAATAAATAAAGACGCATGTCCTTTACCATCTATCAAAGTTTGCCTTGTACAGAAAAAGATTACGCCAAGCGAGGTTATGTTTAATATTATACAGCACTCGAAAAAGGTGAAGGAGAAGAAAACATGCTTCGTACAAATTTACGCCAATCACAAAGAAGTGTTTTTTTCACTCTCACCCGTGTGTTCTTGATCTGAAGGCTGCCCAGCTCCTGCAGGGACATGCGTGGATCTTTACCCAGCAGACTCACTCCATCCTTCAGCCAGCTGATGGTGGGTACAGGCTCCCCGGACGCTTGGCACTTTAGAACAGCTATACTGTCCACCCCCAGGGTCTGATTGGCTGGGCCTTGCCTGATGATTGGCGGTGGCCTGTCTGTCAACACTGACCAAAAGAGAAAGAAGGACAGTATTTACCCGTTTCATACCTACAGTAGGGGCATTTTTTCATTTACATTTATTGGTTTGGTAGACTCTTTTATACAAAGCTAAAATTGAGTAAGGGGTGGGGCCTAACAGTGGCAGCTTAGCAGTATCAAGATTCAAACTCACTACCTTTTCAGTACTCCAGAGGTCTAGCTGTTGAGCCATTACTGCCTTTTTTCTTACAAAACCTCAAATATTGACCTTCGGTGTGTCCTTCTCAACAAAGCCTTTGTAGAACCCTTAGAGTGGATGATTTCCTTTAAAAAAACTTTAAAGATCCTTTAAAGATCCAAAAAAATAAAAAATTCCTTGAGGAACCAATTAATCCAACTAGTTTACACAATGCACTAGGTTTCTAAAAATCTAGTTTCGGTTGTAGCTTGAATCTCTGCTTAGATTTCATCTTTACCATTTACGGCTGGCTCACTGATTAGATTTTGATGTATAATTAAAGCTGCAGAATTCCTGGTTTGATCCTGATTTCAGAGCACCGTCTTTGTGGAGATTTGCATGTACTCAGTATAGGTTTCCTCCAGGTTCTCCGGTTTCCCCCTACCTCCCCAAAGACATGCATCCAGTGTTGCTGGGATAGACGCTGGTCCCACCATGACACTGACCAGGACAAAATGGAATGAATGGACAAAAATAGAAGTGTCAGTTTGATGATGGAACCCATAATGACAAACAGAGGCTTGTTAATTATCCTGGTATCTCTAGATCCACATCTCTAAGTCTCAAAGAACTGAGAAGCAGCAATATCCTAAATGTAGAATTGTGTTATGTGGTAGAATGGAAGGTCTGGTAGGATTTAAGGAAAGCATCTATAAAACTAAAACCTCAAGTAGATCACCATTTAGACCAATCATATGATGATTTATTGATGTGTACTGAAACTTTGATCTTCAGCCACCAGGTTTGTCCTAATGAGGAGTAAAATGCAAGAAGAAGGAGAAGAATGCCAGACCTGGCCACAGATATTGTGGCTCTACCGCAGGACCATAACTATGTTTTCTGGGAAAAAGCAACAGAATAGCTGACTCTTGTTTTCCTGTTCAGTGATGTGGTGGGGGAGAGGTGGTTTGCTACTGTAGCTTTTTCCTACCGTTTGAGCTCCTTTGACATTAACATCACCCTCCGATTTTATATATATATATATATATATATATATATATATATATATATATATATATATATATATATATATATATATATATATATATAAAAACTCTATAATAGTGTGTGTGGTCAGGTTAAATAAGTCATTATGCTTATGAGAGGCATGTTAATAACCCACACCTGCAAAGCATGAGGAAAAACTATTGTTGTTATACATTAAAACATACTAAGATCCAGTTTTGTCCATGAATATGTGCTCTTTTGTGAAGTCCATCTTATGATCACCTTTCAAATATTCACATAAAAGTTACTCCTTTCTTTTTTTGGAAAATATTGGCCTAATATTTGCAAAGCGATAGGATAAAAAGGTTCCTGTAATCTATAATTCCTGTTCCAGAGGCAAGCTTTTATCTCTGAGAGGTGAATAATACATTGTCTTTCAGCCTCGAGGCTGCTATAACGCACTGGTATGGATTAATGAGAGCAGAACTGAGGGTGCTAATTACAGAATCTACCTTTAACCTTTCTGATTGTTTTGCCTAACATCCTTCTTCCTCTCTACCGCTCTATGTGGTGGAGAATGTCGCCTCTGTGGATTTCCTACACTCGCTTTTGTCAAGAAGGATGGTGTTTATACTGTTCAAATCTCCGTAGGAATGCTGAGCAGGGCAAAGGGGTTGAAGAGATGGCATCTTGATATATCAAGGAGGATTAGGCTAAGCTTAATTTAAACCAAATGAAGATGTTCAGATATATCACTCTTTCCTTCTGCTAGCCAGAAAGCTAGCATCATTAGGTGACAGATCGTGGTGTGGTTTAATTATTATTCTGAAATTAAAGCTGCATCGTCAAATCTAAATTGTTTTCTGTAATTGGTTATGCTTGAAGCGGAGCACCTATCAGTTATCATCGATACATTATAGAAAAGCTATTAGACTGTACGAATTTGGATCCTTCCCGTTTCCTTTCACACTTTTATTGATGTTTGTCTGATTACGTTACTGTCTGATACAAATAAATAGCATCTGCAGTTCAGATGCAGACTATTTGTGTCACAAAGCTTCACTCTTCATAGGAAAACTTTGTACTGTAACATTTATGTGAAAACAAATTACCCTCTACATGAACAATTCGCTGTACTTTACAGAAGAAGATGCCTACATAAAAATGATGAGCCAGCCAGGAGTTGCAAAAGAAATGACCTAACTTTCTACCGGTATGATACTTTCATAGTGGACCATTTCTGTGACTAAAGGAACAACTTTCACCACAGTGGGCTGTTCATAGACATTTTTGCACATCAAAATCTATTTGGTGAGCCAGCCAGGATTTAACAAAGGCACGCTCTAACTCACTACATGAGTAGTATGATATTTTCATGGTGTACCATCTTTGAGAAAAATGATTTCTGTTCATTTACAGTTTTATATATATCAAAATGTAATTGGTGAGCCAGCCAAGCGTTTTCATGATTTTTTTAAAAAGCATAAATGCAAAGTTTAGACATTTTGTAAGTGTAGGACAGGTAAACTATTTGTATGATATTGTCAGGGTGTAACACCTCTGTAAGTAAAGAAAGAATCTAAACCATGGTGTGTTATTTATAGATGTTTTGCTAAATCAAAATCGAATTGGTGAGCCAGCCAGGAGTTGCAAAAACATGCCTTCACTACGTCACATCACCAGGTTGTCATGGTGTAACATCTCTGCAAATTAAGAGACTAATACAGAGTGCGTGAAAGAGTTGCCGGTTCATCTAATGGAATATTTTTGGGAGGTGGGAGGAAACTGAAGGACCCAGAGGAAACCCAGAAGTCTTGAGGAAAAACTCCACACTGACAGTAAGCCGAGCTCTGGATCAAAACAGGGACGCTGGGTGTTTCTTTATAGATCAACTTGTAATTGGTGAGCCAGACAGGAATGTGTAAAATCTAACCAAAGAGTAAATGAGATATTTTTATGTTAAAATCCTCAACAGTAAGATGAGGTGTTTTGATATAAACTGGGTTCCTTCAAGCCAGCACTGCCATTCACTATGATCAGACAGTATCTAATCCCTGTCTGTGAGAGTGATGGTGCTGGTGTGCAAGTATGTGTATTTGGAAGCCGTGATGGAGTGACGAGAAAAACCTCGACTGAACAAGTGTGTCTGTATGTGTGTGTGTGTGTGTGTGTGTGTGTGTGCGTGCAAGAATGACATGACAGATTGATGAGGAGATGGTTGGACTCTTAGATTAAAGGGGCCTTGGTGCTGTCTGCATCAGGAATTTCTCATTACGTTTCTCCTTGAACCTGTCGGACTCCTGTTGCCCCTCGGCTCACTAAATCACGCCGTTAGAGCTGCAGGTTTGACCGTGATCCTCCACCCTCGAACTACGCTTTTTCTCCTAATCCCTCGCTCCTGCATGCCTTCACCGTACTCCCTCACAAACTATCTAAACGTTCTGACACGAGTAAGCACTTTAAGGCTTTTTCTCTCTTTGTGTACACATGCACCCTTGTGATTATAATCTATACAGTGTAAAAGATGTTGCTGTATAAAGTTTCAGAAGTGAAGCAAATTTATACACTGGTGTGCTGAATTCTGGATTCTGATTGGTCGGAAGGTGTTGATTCATTTTCTCTGATGGTGGTGCAGCTACAAATCGCAGGTTTATATATTGATGCGCTGAAAAAAGTGTGAGAAGACATTTATTAATTATTTACAGAAGGGAGTCTCCGGTATCGGTGCTTTATAACAGTCAGCGGTAAAGCTGCAGGAGAGGATTTTTTGCTTTACATTTTCTTAGTAACGACACAAACTGAGCTTTTTTTTATCGTTAACTTCAAGACAGAGAGAGAAGAGAAATGCCTGGTGAAGCAATGGCTGTTTATAGCTGCAATAATGTAAATGAGAATAGGAACTAATTTCATAGACATTCCACAACGGTAAATGTAAATATAAATGGATAAAAAAGTATGGCGTGCTGTTCTTTAATAAACAATAAACTGCACACCTTGCCCTAATCTTAGCTTTATAGAATATGTTTTAAAATATGCTGCAGTCTAAAGAGAATCACAACTTTACTTCTTGAAATCAAGGGCATCTCTTTTGATTTTAGGGGGAGGAAAAAAAAAAAACCCTAATATAAATCTAACTTTTTTTTTTTCCCTTTCTCACACTGTTGCTATAACAACACTGGGAGGAAGCAGAATCGGCGGCGTCAGGCATGCCGCTCGGTTCGCTTTGTGCCACACAATCGATGTTGCTCAGGGAAAATTCAAGGACAAATTCCAACTCAGCCCACAGCGTCAATAGAAACGCAGCACAAAGACGTGTTGCTCGAGTGCTCCTGCTACAGAGACGCACTCAGTACAGGGTCTGTTCGTGAATCAGAGAGAGGTCGCAGGATGAATAAGGTAAAGTGAAAGACAGGGACAAAGAAGAGAGAGATGGAAAGTAAGAGAAGGAGGAGGAGGACGAGGAGGAGAGAGGAAGGAGAAGTGGCTTCTTTGAACCTTTCCGAACCAAAGAATATAAAGATTTATAAAATTGTAAAAGATTTGCTGTATAGTATGTGTGTACGTGTGTGACATTAGAACATCTGCCATTATGTGATTTATAATTATTCAAAACTTGTTTTTAAAAAAAAAATCAACTGAAAAATGAAGGATTTGTTAAAATAAATGTGAAAAAAAAAATCTTGAGTATAAAAAATAAAATAAAAACGTGTTTGTGTGTGGGGGTATGGGGGGGACATCCATGTGGAAAAAAAAAAAAAAACGTGAAAAATAAATGTAAATAAATAAATAAATAAACACAAATGAATGTGAATGAATAGCCTGCATGCACAAACACAAAATAAATTACAATTGAAAAAATAAATAAATAAATAAATATATCCCCCGCGACCCTGAAGAAGGAGTAAGCGGTAGAAGATGGATGGATGGATGGATAAACATATATAAAAAAATAATACCACATGGGACAAATGCAAATAATTGAGAAAAAAGTGGAAAAAAAAAAATCACGTGCTCTAAATGTGAATAAATTCCATGTGAATGGTCTAAAAACCGCATGTGTAATTTTCCCATTTAAATCATGTTTGTGTGACGTTTCTGTATGGGAAAGAATACACTTGTGTCTGTCAGGTATCCATCTAGTGTCAATAAAGACATCAGGAATAGCTCTATTAGAACAGAACCCCTATCAGAGCACTTTCTAAAAAAGAAAGAGAGAAAAATCAAGAAGAAAACAGGACAAGCCCGGCTCCAACCTACTACAACACTCACCATCTGTCACTTCCAGTTGAGCTTTGGCGAGGATGCTGCCAGCGACCGTCAGTGCCTGGCAGATGTAGTAGCCTCCGTCTGCTCGCTGCACGCCCGCGATGGTCAGATCTCCGCTGGGTGAGACGGAGAAGCGGCTGTTGGGTTGTTGCGGCTGGTTGGGAAACAGCAGGTTCTGCACAAACAAACAATAAGGAGGAAAGTGGAGCAGTTATCCGATCTGAGACTCCTGTGGAGGTGAGGCTGATGGAAACTGTGCTATGGACTTGGGTGGAATTACAATAAACCTTCCTGTTCTGCGCTGAATTTAAGCACTACGGAGGAGATGAACTGAAATCAGTGCGCACAACGTTACTCGGGCCTATTCAGTACTATTCAAAGAGTTACACGAGAATTACGCACGGGGGCGGAGTTTGCAAACAAACATAGGCATGTCTCGGTTACACGTGATTCTGAACTTAAGCACAATTTTCTTGCACAATATTGGTTTCACTGAGCAGAAGGATTAAGTCCAGCGCCACCGTCCGACAGCTTGATGTAACCACAATATGTCATGCTGAAATGAGTATTTTGGCTGTAAATACAGTTAAAAAAAAAAAAAAACTATTCAAGGTCAATATTAAATACACAAATGACACTATTTCTAACAAGATTCACTGGTTATTAAAAGCAGTGATTCCCAAACAAATTTTGAACGTAAGTCACCGACTCTAACTATGCCAAAATATTACCTTTCCCCGGAATGTCTTCCAGGCATTAGTTCAAACTCCACCTAATCAAAATATAAAGCTGGTTCTTAATAAGAAGAATTCGCCTCTACAGTCGACCTAACCGAAAGAGCGAGGTGAGGTTGAGGTGATTCAAAGCTAATTCAGATTCCCTCAACAGTTTTTGCTAATTAGCAGGATAATGAACAAGCTTTGCTAATGTGCCCCCGTCCTATTTAATGCTTACACGGCATGCTCACACCAGCCCCGCCCTTTTTATCCATTATTTTGATCCATTCTTTCTGTTTTTGGTCCTCAAACCTGACTTTCAGGGGAACATTAGCTGGATTCATTTACACCTAATGACTTAATGCAGCAAATTATGAGAGCATGTTGTGTGTGTGTGTGTGTGTGTGTGTGTGTGTGTGTGTGTGTGTGTGTGTGTGTGTGCGCGTTTCTTCTAATTAACCATTGTAGCCATGAACACATGATGGATGTCCGGCCCATTATCATCAAGTGTGAGTGAATGGGTTCTTTCAGCAGTAATTACTTAATTACTTCACGTCTTACTTAAGTCATGAACGTGCGTACATACAGTACAGACCGAGAGAGGGATACTACAGTTTAATATTTACAGTTTTTATTCAGAAAAAAAAAAAAAAAAAAAAAAAAGTTAAAACAGGAAGAAAAATCTGAGGGATTTTTACAGGGAGATTCTCTTTATTGGGAAATGCCAGTAATTATCACATTACAGGAAGTGAGATTCTCACCATGCGTGACTGTGAGCCATTTTTAGGTCCATGAATAAGCATTGCTATATATAAACACGGTGAATAAGCAGGTCTGGATGAAAACTGAACATTTTAGCTTACCTGGCTGCCTTCCTTCTGCCAGAACACGGCAGGCTGAGGGTTCCCCTTGGTCTCACATGGGAACGTCGCCGTGCGACCCTGAGCCACGATCTGGTCCCGCGGTCGGATCACAAACTGCGGTGGCGCTGGATCAGAAAACCAAATACAGTTTGGTTAGGAAGCTGAAGAGAACACCGCACGTCCGGAGGTTTCATGCAACAGTGTTTAGCTGGTGAAGGGACTGGGATGACACCAGTGCAACCATGATAAGCCATTCATCCAGGAAGGAAAGGAGGCGGAGTCCGGATGAATGACGGACAGTGTCCGAGCATTACGCCAGTGAGTTTTAGCCATTACACTTGTTGCACTTCATGCCTTGACTGATTTGGTGCATGTATCAACCCACAGTGGCTCATGATTAAAAAACTACAGACAGTTTCATTTTTTTTTTGTCATATTATGTTGAGCGGTTCTGCTACTGTAGTACTCAGTAGTTCAGACTGTACAAATACTTTGCTATCCACCAGATGAAGACCCCTGCTCTAGGTCCTCACTAAAGGTACCATAGATGTACCAGTGAGGATACCACCTCGGGTCAGAGAAGTCACACGTCCAGGGATTTCAACCCAGTTATATGCGTTCCTATGAACAGACATGCTACAGTCATGTGACCTACTGTACTAATGATCAACTTGCACAGCCACGCCCCTAACAAGCACTTATAATAAAGCTCAAAATAAAAGAGTTTGTATTTAAATAAGGTGCGTGTTGTAAGCACGTCATTTTTTAGACATTTAGGGATTTTCTGAGATCGCTTATACTGTGCGAATCGATCAGGATTAGTACAGACATCCTTCAGAAATATTACTTAAACAGCTGTATTTTCGAAAATTCAAACTTAACCTATTCAAACAGTACTTAAATCAGCACTTTCTTCCATGTCTCAGCTGCGATTTTCCCCATTAGACATGATACACCTAGGGATTTCTTTTGATTAAATTTATCAACAGGGGTTAAAAAGACCAGCCAAGGTCTCAATTCTTCATATCTCTTAGCATCAAAAAAACCCACCACGCCTCCAGAGCAAACGCTAATGAACCAATTAGACCCCTCATCCCCTTCTCAGGCCTCTGCTAACATCAACCTTATAGCACCATCACGATTCATTGGTAGTCCTCCAGACTTCCCCTCAGACTCACTTTCTGTGCAAAGTACCACAGATGTCACGCTAATGAGAAGGTCAAGGTGTCAAAGAAGCTTGCTTTTCCCCCCATTTCTCTTCAAAGGCAGGAAACGGCAGCGGGAGTTATTGTGGCGATAAAGTAATATTGCCTGGCTGTCATACTCCCTAGAAGATCTGTGGTGTGTTGGCTTCAAACGTTCCCAACATGAATTAGAGTTTAACTGCCACCATGAAACACGCTTTTTGGCTTCCACTCAGAATCAAACAGAAATCATTTCCGGGGAAAAAAAAAAAGCCACAAGATACGATATTTTAGTTCAAATTTGAATTGTTTGTATTATTTTTGCCATTTATGCCCTTCTGTTGATGCTGAAAATGACTACGTGTACGTGAGAGACCATCCAATCCACCTTAACAGATGGAACAGCAATGACTTGTGGGCTAAAGTTACCCAAAGGTACGATACCTCCCACAATGAACAGCATGGAGCCTGACAGAGAGGAACACCGCTACTCCATCTTAATTTCTAAAGGAGCCTTCGCACTATTGTCACAGCTGCTAACAAACAAAGGAGGCAGCGTTTGATAATGTAGAGCTTTTGAGAAGTCCTATTTGTCCATTTGGTGAATCACATCCTGCATTTCCAGAACACTACAGCTTTTCTGGAACACCACCATCTCGGTTTCGCTCGGATCATCAGCTGGAACCCAAAACACATGGCATGTTTGATTCACTTCCTGCTTTCGAGTCGATTCAGAGTCGAATCGCTTTCTCGCTACAATTGAGAAACCGATTTGATCGGGTGCTCTCGGACCCAACTGTGACGGTCGCGTTCTGCCCGAAGAACCGCACAGAGCAGGAGAACACACCAGGGTTCTGTTAAAAAAAGGATGAAATGCTACAAATATAAAAGTCTAACCGAGTGAAAAAGATTACACCTGGCAGAAGATTATAAAAGGGCCAAATCTGTGAGTTCGGGTCAATGATGAGACACATTTTTGGCTGGTTTTCTTTCCACTGAGCAGGACCTGACTTGAACACTGGGTTACATTTCTTGGCTCTGTCTCTGAAAGAGGATTCACACTCATTAATAACTATTAATAGGCTTATTGTGCCCTGAAAGGAGAATTTCTGTTCAAGTTCTTATATTATATTCCATGACAGGCCACACCTGCACTACACATCTGACTGTTGTAAGCGCTACACGGCAAGAAATAACAAATAAATCCTGCTACATCCGTGATTAAGAGATCGTTCCTACAGTCTGTGACGTTTCATTTAATATCAGAAGACGACGACCGTTTTTCCACTGCACGTTATTAAACGATCACCGCCCAAAATCGAAACCGGTACGACGTGAGGTTTTAAGTTCCGATTCGTGTCCGACAAAATCGAGAAATGAATGTAACACTCAGAGTGACGAGGACAAACTTGGCTCCGTATTTACTTAATGACTCCACCGTTCAAGTTCAGCATGGACGACCTGCCTGGATAATGTGCTCTGCTGTTTGTTTAACCAGCATATTTCAAAATGACTCACATTCTCGTTTCATTTCATCTACAACCGGCAAAAAATGGACATCATAATACATTCAATATCGCTTTAGTTTCGATCAAACGCTAATGGAATTCACAAAAGCAACACAACGTCGTCAATCAATGCCCTAACACGCTAAGGAAATGAAATCAGTTCTGTGCATTTATGCTACATATGTGCCATACAAATGATAGAATTAGTGACATTTCCTAAGAAATAAAACACTTGGGGCATGGCTGTTATAGGAAAGTCATCACGATGAGTTACTCTTACCACCCTGAAGTTGATTTTTTTCCTACACGTCCTGAAGTGTTTTAATACTCTTACACCACAGTAATTTGCTAACGATGGCAGTGACTAATAAACTTTTTTATCCATTTATAGTTGCTTTCAATGCTGTGAAACGTCCACGAAACAAGTTACTTCCTGTCCTCGCTTATGTTATAGCAGCTGTAACCTGTCGTTCCCTCACCAGCGTCTCTTATTACTCTTTCGAAGTTAATAAGACAGCTCGTCATGTTACCAAGAAACCAAGACAAACTCTTGTCTCTGTCCTGAAGATGTCAGACGACCTAACGTTTCAGCTCGCCCTCTGACGCTGGAGACTCCTTCAGTAAACGTTCGATGAAGGGTTTAATCAATTAAACAAACTAGATCGGGAAACATTTCCGTTAACCGCCGCCAGGAACATTTTTAGCTCTTTGCTTGCAAAAATCTTGAGCACTTACAAACAAAAAGTACCAGTACCTGTACCATGCAGTGGAAAAAGACTTGTACATGTATAATCAGGCTTACTAAGTAGGGTTAGTCCTAGCATAGCTTCAAATACTACATTTGAGGATATATGAAAAGGATTTATTAGTAATAATCAAGTACAGCATGAGCAAAGCTTAAGACCTGGTTAATAGTTCATAAGCAGGTTAGTTCGTTAAGGAGAAACCTGAAGTGTTAAGTTTGGGGTCACGGTGTAAGGAAGGGGAAGTAAATCAAGGACATTCATGCAATGGAATACTCATACGATGGGTACTTACCGACGGGGCGAGCTGGAGACACGACAATGGCGGAGTGGACGAGACAAAAACGATTACACCGATAAAGACAGACAAAACAACAAGGAACAAAATAAGAAAGAGAATGGAGGGAGAAAACATAAATAAAAAAATCAAAGTTAGAATGAACAATGAACATGTAGCAGGACTCGACAGCAAGGAACGTGGACGAGACGAGGTCTTTTCCCAAACGTCTGTCTACAAGAGTTCTTTCAGTGTCATGAAGAAATCGATTCAATCAATCCTGGCTCTAGAGCCTTCTAGTGGTGGGATCAGGCACTACAGATGATGATTTTAGGGTTCCTGTGGAGGTATGAGGGTCAAAAAATGTTCTTCGTCTCACCGCCAGACATTCTCCTCACATCATCTCATTATAGCGCGAGGTGAAAGTCTGACACTCTTCACGGCCGTGCTATCGGAGCTACGCGACTGGCATTAATGACATACACACACCTGGCTTTCAGAAAAGAAGAGGCAAAACATGTACATCACTGACAGAGAGACAGCCAGGAACCGAGACGAGGAGGAGGAAGAGGAGGAGGAGGAGGAGGAGGAGGAGGGACCCAAGTTCATGTTTAATGCAGAAGTAAAACTGAGAGAGCTGGAGTTCAGGCTCTCGAGTCGCCGAATACACCCCCTTCTCTTTCTCCTCCAAGAGTTTAGCTCCAGCGAGCACATCAAACCGCATCTAAATCCTCGATTAAAAAGCCTGAAAATTGAAGGCGACCCCAACGCTCCCTCCTTTTCCGGAGTCTTCCAGACCCCCTGTGCAGCTTTAAAGCTCTCCATGGAGCACCTAGGCAATTTGATTTAATGGGACGAGAAAGCAGGAGAGAGAGAGCGAGGTAAAGGAAAGCGATTAGGGCATAATGTTTTTATTAACCTCGCCCAGCCCGGCTGTGCATCACGGGGTCGGTCTGCACCAGTAAGCTGTGAAATGGCTTTGTTGGTTCTGGCCACGGTGGAGTCATGGAGACGTTGTGTTTGTGTGGGTGTAGTCGGACGACAGGGGAAAAGTCAGCTGGCCTCTCTATTCCAGCGGTATAAATAATAAAATACAGAACGATCACAGACAGTTCGGGATCCTCACTCAATCCCTGTTATCACTTTCACGGGGTTCATTTATGGACGTGTCAAAGATACTTAAGGGCTCCGTGATCTGACCGACACTGAAGGGGTGTTCCAACCGTTTCGTGTGTTTTACTGAAGGTACTGTAAGGGCAAATCGTTTCACTTTATACTTTGGTCCACACATCTTTTTTTTCTTCCCCGCCCATGGGTTTCCCCAAATGATAGATAGCCTCCAGATCATATTTCTTAACGAATCTTATATTATATTGAACCTAATTTCCTGTCTGAGTATCAGTCAATATAGTTAACATAATCATTTATATATATATATATATATATATATATATATATATATATATATATATATATATATATATATATATATATATATATATATATATATATATATATATATAGCCTCATACATTAAATTAGCAAACATTATGTAGCAAAAAGAATATCTTGATATATTTTCATACCGATCATAGCTATAAACATTAATTATTTCCCCCTAAATGTTATATTTGTTCATTGAATTATTTATCTTTTTTTTTGTTTGTTTTTTGGTCAAAGGCTACAAATGAAATATCAGATCTATCCTTCACCGCAACGCTGTATTTTCGTCCAGCCGCACTTTCCTTGTATGGTCATTATTTCCTGTTCTTGTTTCTAATGTTATATGTATTTATTTGTTTATGAATTTTGTATATATTTGTAATCATGTATATAAAAAGGCTGTTAATGTTTTGTTTTGCCAAACGTTAAGATATTTACCTGAAATATCTATCAAATCTATGTATTTGCTGCTAGAGTTGACACGTTTTCTTTATATGGTCGTAGATCCCCCCGACCCCCCATTGCTCTTCCGATTTTCGCTCTTTGTCTTACTCCTGGTCGCTGTGAGTTCTTGTTTGTGTACACACGTGAATAAATGAAGCTGATGTGGTTGACGTTCCCTAGTTCCCGTTTTATTCTTCTCTCCGTATACTCGTTTTAATTTTGCTCATTTCTCTTACATTTGGATTAAGGATATCAAACGCTCTTGTTTGTTACTGTGTATGTTTAAAAGCTTTAAACGCTGACTCACCTCTCACCGTGAGAGTCCCCGAGGCCTCCACTTTACCCACACGGTTCTCTGCTACGCAGGTGAAGGTTCCTTCGTCAGCTGCTAATGCCTTCTTTATCCGCAAAACGTACTCCTCCTTATCAAACCTGATATCATACCTGCAACACACACAGAGGACAAACCAACCTTTAAACCATGGCCATGTTTCTATTATTATTATTATTATTATTATTATTATTATTATTATTAATCAGGAGATTGGCAATGTGACTACAGGAACCTTTTCAGGAACCAAGGAACCTAAGACACATCTCCATCAGAGGATCCAGACCTGAGTCATAGTTTCAGGAACATCTTTACGTTCTCCTTGTTTCACTCCTTTGTACTTCCTGATCAACCAAAATGCACATATGTTGAACCAGGAAGTACAAGGGTGGAGCTGAACATCACCGATTGGATGAATCCAAGCAGAGAACGATTCCAATTTTCCAGGCGTGCCAAACGTTTCTTAGCTAAATGAAGATAAGTGCGTTGTTTATTCTGTGGAGCTTTTAACCAAATTTAACCACTCACCGATAAACAGCATGGCAAGCCCTTGCACCAGCGTTGTACTTCCTGGTTCAGCGTATGCACTTTTTGGATGACCAGGAAGTACAAAGGCGGAGCTTGATTGGTCAAATTCAAGCTCCACTGTATGATCAACCCTGTTATCTGGCGTAAAGCGTGCTTCACATCCCAGGTTGCACGGGAAGACTGGAAAAGTGAAAACTTTCCCTGCTTGGTTAAATAAAATGTAAAGAAGTGGGGTTTTTTTTGCATTCTTGCAGCGGACTGGATTCCCCTTCTGCGTACACAGCATTCCCATCTTGCACCCAGTGTTCCCGGGACAGACTTCGGATCTGCTGCAAGACGAATGAATCAATATAGGAGCGTTCTAGGCTTGAGGACTGAACTCACATCCAGATCACGTCCAGATTACAATGAAACTGGAAGAAATGGTACGAACCCTAACTCCGCCCCTAACCCTAACCTCACCTTTGTAACTTTCCATGTGATTTGAGTTGTGTGAAACGTTAAGAACGCTGCTTACATCAGAGTTGTTTGCTTCACGCAGTAAACAAATGTCTGCAGTTTCGCTAAAACGATCACGTACTATTTGTTGGGAAAAGGAAGCAGCTTTACAGAAATCCTGCATTGGATTTCAGATTGTAAGTCAGAGTTTAACTACAAGAAACAACAACAACGACAAAATCCGAAATCTCCTAGTTATTCAAGTCAGGAAGCTGTCCTCACCCTCGAGTCGACCCGAGACGTCATCTCATCGTGGCCGCTCACGCCGTCGACAGTACATAAAACATCACTTCACTACTTTAGAATATCCTACGGTAGTATTTACTTTAGTGGAATCCACACAGACGGATAAACTGGTTTGATCTATAACCCTGACCTATACGTCGCTGTTTTGAAAAAGTAAAGTCCGACTACATCCGATCGCTGAACCTCGAGGTTTCTTTCTTTAGACGAGACGAGACAAAACATCCACGCTGTTGTTTGGAATCACAAAAGGGTTAACACGTTCGACATCATCAAGAACTGAACAAAGTGTTCAAACAGCATTGTGTTGTGTGTGTGTGTGTGTGTGTGTGTGTGTTTTTTTTTTTTTTTAAACTCAAAACATAAGATGTTGGATCAATTATTCAGCAGTGACACACTACAGAGACGAGGAGAAGGCTTTCAGCTAAAATCTGATGCTTTCAATATTTATGAGGCATCTGCTTTGTGGTGTGTGTGTGTGTGTGTGTGTGTGTGTGTGTGTGTGTGTGCGTGCATTTGCAATGATGAAGTACCCAAGATAGTCTTAATTTCCCTGTAGAAAGAAAATACAAGCTTGATTTGAGACGTAAACACATTTAGGTTTTAAAATTCCAGGAAAACAAAAACAGTGAGGAAAAAGAAAGTGATTACGAGAGAGTCCAGCTTCATAATACTGACAACATGGCGACCTGAACATTGGTGTGTGTGTGTGTGTGTGTGTGTGTGTGTGTGGGTAGAAAGTGTGCTTGAAAAGTTGACAGGTCTTGTATCTTGGCCTCCTACATTGCACGAAGAAATAATTGCCATCTTGTGTGTGTATGCATGTGTGTGTGTGTGTGTGTGTGTGAAGCTAGTCTGACAGCTAGACAACAAACTGCCTGCAGTCTGTCATTCAAATCCCGTCTAACACCCAGTAAAGAGTGCAGCGAATGCTCAGTGCTCGATACTCACTGTAGAGCGCCGAGTCCAATAAAAAAACACCACAAACAAAACAAAAAAAAACCCCAAAAGTTTACAATGCAGCCTGCTTTAGAAATAAAGTAAAAAAAAAAACCTCCTGCTGCTTTATTTCACACTTGATAAACACAAACAACAACATATGCCAGAACAACAATGAAACGAGCGCTGCAAGGCGATCGGCCGTCTCCTCCTCATAAATCACTTCGCTGTAATTTGCCTCCGTCAGCTCGAACTGTTTTTACAGGACTCACTCGAGGCAGTGTTCGCAAATTTAAAGAGGCTTCGGAGACCGCCGGGGCTGAAGTGTTAAAAGTCTAATTAGGCTTTGAATAAGAACGACGCGCGCTTACTGAGAGGAGAATGCAGCACTGGCGGAAAAGACAACATTGTTTAACGAACTACATCGTAGCGCCTCTCCTTTCTCAATGAACCGACGTGTAAGGAGTTCATAAAGAACGGACTCTTTTCATTTCCTTAACATTCGCACCAGAACGGCAGGTCCAAAGGTGTTTTATTCCTCTTATACCACAGCAATATGACTTCACGTTTGTGCGTGTAAACTTTTCCCACTGGTACAAAGCGCTGGCACTGGAGACTCCTTCCCCCAAATGGTAAATTCTTAAATAAACGTCTCCTTACAGAAAGCTTCAACATATCGACAGTTACACGGGTCTTGAGTTCATTTCCGTGGACCCAACAGGTTGCAAATACGAGGATAAATACGAGGATAAATACGTCTAAATACGACGTGAATACAAGCAGAATTATGACTGGGTGAATGGAAAATATTTTAAATGTCCACCGGTACACAAGCAGCTCAAACGCTCTTGATTGTCCGCCTCCGAAGCTACAGCGCAGACAAACAACCTGCTCATCAGTGTTCCGAGTTACAACAATCTGCATTTCATCTGCATTAATGAGAAAAATAAAGCTAATCTAGACAGCAAGCTGGTTAAGAGGCTAGTTTCAATTTCGTCCTGCCCTGAATAAGAGATTTCACAAAACAGATGTTTACATCTAGTCCACGAGACACAATAATAAAAAACTGAATCTACACAAACGCACCAGTTCAAAAGTTTACACACCCTTATTATTAATCCCGTGTGTCGTTACCTGGATGATCCGCGACATGATGTGTTTATGTTTTGTGAGAGTTCTTCACAAATCCCTTGTTTGTCCTGAGCACTTAAACTGCCCACTGTTCTTCAGAAAAATCCTCCGGGTCCTGCACATTCTTTACATTTCCAGCATCTTCTGCATATTTCACCCCTTTCCTACAGCGTCTATATGATGTTCAGATCCATGTTTTCACAATGAGGACGACCGAGGGACTCGTACACGACTAGTACAAAAGGTGCAAACGTTCACCGATGCTCAAGAAGGCGACACGATGCGTTAAGATCCAGGGGGAGGGGGTGTATACTTTTGAACAGGATGATCGGTGTAAATTGTTATTATTTTGTTTACAGATCTTATTTATTTATTTATATATTTACAGGAGCACTGCCCGTCGGAAGCTATGTAAGATATTTGCATATACTTTTTGCTCAGCACTAACTACTATTCATTTCTTTTCCCGCCAACGCTGGCGAACTGCCACCATCTCATTCCACATTTTCACACGAGTCTTTTATGCGCCTACATTCCTTCACCGAGTCCGTTTCCTCGTTTGACTTCCTCGAGTAACTCTCGACAGCGTCTAAAACATTTAAAGCTCTCTTTAAATGTCTCGAACAAAACAGCTATAAGAGGTTTGATCGTCACGGTTTTCGCGCGGTTAGTGTAGAGAAAGAACAGCGCAGCACGTTTGTGGAAAGTTCTCTAACAGATCAAATAAACAGAGACGTATCGAGTGCCCTGACTGTCGGCGCTCGGGGCGAAATCGGAAATACGGGGAGGACTGATGACAGTGTAATGACACGGGAAAGCCCAGAGGAGCTGGTAAGCACAGGCTAGAGCCTTTCTCACACACACACACACTCATATACATATATAGTACGTACATCATATATAGAGCTTTCCATTCATATGAAATGTTCCTTCAACTTTCATAGCAACAATCAAATACAGTTAGAAATGCCCTGATATTTCAGGAGGTAAGGACGATCTGATCAGCAATCAATCAGTACAATGCTCTGACTCATAGCTATTTAACTAACGTATGCTAAAAGGTCTTTTCTGACAGGTTTTAAGAAGAAAAACACAAAATGAGGCAGTAACAATGTGGCGAGTAGAATAAGGCTGAGCAATCTGAAAATGGAATAACGCTATATCGCAAGTATATTCCGTAGTTTATAACGTTTGGGTCTCTCGTTTATCGATCTTTTAGTAGAATTGCACGTTAATGTTTATGTAAGATAAACCGAACTAAAAATTCCCTTCAGATTTACAGACGTTTCGGTGTTACGCCAGTGAGCTGTCAATCACCAAGCGTATTCACGGTACGTTTACATGTAGCCACGCCTACAATACTCCGAAAAGTAAAAAAATTCAGAATAAAGTGACAAAATGGCAACTCAATGGTGAAAGAGCGCCTCCTACGGCTGGAATGTGTAAATCTTCCAGTAATGCAGTTCAGCCACTGCAGCGCATCAGCTACCATAGATACACACCAACTCCTCCTGTTATAGGGCGCCATTACTTTTGCCCTAATTGTACGGCTAATCTTACACGTCTTCATTTATAGATTTGTTTTGTATCGCTTTTGTTCAAGTCATTGATATGAAATGAATGAACTGGAAGATGCTATTAGATGCTAAAATGCTGTGCTGAATCTTTCGAATTACAATCGCCATTTTACGCCATCGTATTGCACACTATTCTCTTTTTTCTATCTATGCATTTGTTGCTCCAAAATTTTGAAATCTCTTCCGCATGATCTGGCCAGTGCAATTCACTCGCACCGGTTAAGACTGACGACGTGACTGAGGGAGCACTAATATCTGAGCAGCATACGTGGAGCCTGAGGCGTCTAAACTGAGCTTTATGGACCGTTGAAATCAACAGGGAGCTGATAAAAAAAAGAAGAAGAGAATAATGTTTATAATGTCCGAATAAAGCGACGTAAAAGGAAGAGGAAGAAAGAGGAGAATCATTTTTAAGCCGAGAGAAAGAGACAAGCTGAGAATCCCAGAGAGAAAGACTCCAGAAGCTTTATGGGTCTTATCTCAGACTGCTCAGGGGCGCTGTAAGAGGGGGGGGGGGGGGGGGGGAGAGAGGGGGAAAGAGAGAGTGAGGGGGGAGAGAGAGGGGGGGAGAGAGAGAAGGAGAGAGAGAAAGAGAGAGAGAGAGAGTGAGGGGGGAGTGAGAGAAGGGGAGAGAGAGAGAGAGAGAGAGAGAGAGAGAGAGAGAGAGAGAGAGAGAGAGTGAGGGGGGAGAGAGAGAGAGAGAGAGAGAGAGAGAGAGAGAGAGAGAGAGAGAGAGTAAGAGGGGGAGAGAGAGAAAGAGAGAGAGAGAGAGAGAGAGTGAGGGGGGAGAGAGAGAAGGGTAGAGAGAGAGAGAGAGTAAGAGGGGGAGAGAGAGAGAGAGAGAGAGAGAGAGAGTGAGGGGGGAGAGAGAGAAGGGTAGAGAGAGAGAGAGTAAGAGGGGGAGAGAGAGAGAGAGAGAGAGAGAGAGAGAGAGAGAGAGAGAGAGAGAGAGAGAGAGTGAGGGGGGAGAGAGAGAAGGGTAGAGAGAGAGAGAGTAAGAGGGGGAGAGAGAGAGAGAGAGACAGAGAGAGAAATTGAGAGAGAGAGAGAGAGAAATTGAGAGAGAGAGAGAGAGAGAGAGAGCACTCATTTGGGGCTGATTGCTCCCCCTGACCCTCCGCTTCATCAGCAGTCAGCCACCTGACCTAACCTGACCAACCTCGATGTACGTGTGTGTGTGTGTGTGTGTGTGTGTGTGTGTGTGTGTGTGTGTGTGTGTGTGTGTGAGATGACGATGGTTGGCAGTGTTGTGCTGAGTTCCTGATTTCATTCACTGCTCAGTGAAAACCTAACCAACCTCACACCCCTTCCATTAATATTTCCATCCTGTTCTTGTAATAGTGTGTGTGTGTGTGTGTGTCTGTGTCTGTGTGTGTGTGTGCGTGTGTGTGTGTGTGCGCGTGTGTGTGTGTGCGTGTATTTACATACACGCGTGTGAGGAAGCATCTGTCTGTTTTCACAACTGCTT
>NC_030432.2:21320894-21350894 GCF_001660625.3 Ictalurus punctatus
TTTATCACGTACCTTAATCCTGTCATCTTTCTCGTCGATCCGAACTTTGTCCTTTTTCCAGTAAGTGGTGGGCTCCGGATGACCGCGAGGTGGAACGCACTCCAAAATGGCCGGCTCTCCCGCAGCGACCACGACGTCCGTGGGGTTCTGTCTGAAATCGTCCCTCAGCACTGAGACGGAGAACGAGAGAAAGAAAGAACAAATAAATCACTTAGCGTCACGACTGCATTTCTATGACAGGCGAGAACGCCTGCGAATGACATCGGTGACGAGTCCCGCAAGCGAACCCGTCTCTATGAATCACGTTTCAGACGTTCGTCTTTGTGCGTGAGTGTGAGGCCATGTGACGTTGGCGGGGCAAGCGCAAGTAAAAACTAATTGGACTTAATGGGACTCCCTATAGAGACAGCAGCATAAACAGAGAGGGAGGATGCCCTTGAGGTTCCTGTCACTCATACACACATATTTATACACTCACACACACACACACACACACACACACACGGTTTGCATCAGTGCATGGGTGGCTTAATCAGTACACTGTGCTCTCTAATCACCCGAAAATAAACCGTTTCATCTTCCAGGCTTCCAGTCTGCAGTCATGGTGCAGCGTAGAGACAAACTCGCTCTCCGGCATGAGTCATTGTTGAATTCTGGATTCTGATTGGTCAGAAGGTGCTGATTCATTTTCTATAACATATATAGCGCCGAGAGTAATGGAGCTGCAAATCACACATTTATATGCACACACTCCATCTAATACGTTATCATTCCTAGAGGAACAGATCGAAAATCATCGATATGGTGAGGACACGTTTATGGAACATTTCTGGAAGGAGTCTCCGGTGTCGGCGCTTTGCAGTAACAGTCAGATAACGCGGTAAACTTTCGCATTTCAAGGAATTGGGAAACCGTAACTTAGCTTCATCACAACACCATGTTGTTGGTATATTTTCCTAAAACAGCATGCCTTGAAGCTCTTTATTCCTCTTCTACTACAACAATTACGTCCTATTTTCCATTTCAATGAATTTAATTCCATTTAATTAAACACTTATTTACTCATTATTTACTATATGTGTATCGCTCTCTCCTAACAATATTTATTTATATATAAATAATGTCTGGGAATAATAATTACTAAAACAAAATACAAACACTGCGAAAAATTCAAGCCTCATAAATTTACTACCCCTTACTGATTGATTGATTGATTGAATGAACTCTAATAGGACGATTCATCTAAACACACACACACACACACACACACACACACTGACTAAAGGAAGGAAGCTGGACATAGGGATGAGACACTAGGAATAATATGTCCCAGGGTGCCCATGTGGAACCCTTACACACACACACACACACACACACACACACACACACACACACACACACACACGCTTCCGTCTGCACCCTTATTTGTCTGTATAGCAAACACTCCAACAAGCACTAAGGGACGAGGCTCTCCGATCTACAGCAAAGATCACGCATTTCCATGAGACGCACTAACTCGAGGACAGATGCACAGATCTCAGCAGATGGAAGGATAAAAAAATGGAAATCTAAGTGTCAAGTGTCAGTTGGGCATAAAAACAAAACAAAACACCCCACAACAATCCTGGCTCCTCGACTCTTCTGTGGTGCTGACTCTAGAGACTGGAGCTTTGCGCTCTGGAACTGGAACCCGGCCGTTTAAACGTTCTCGGTTTGGAACATCTCTCTCTAGGCGAATAAAAAAAAAAAGTTTTCTTCTAATCTACAAAGCAGCCATTTTGAGTCTATTCTGAACATCCTCGTGAGCATATAGTATTAATAACTAGTTGGTGAAATGAGGGGAGTTAAACAAAAGTGCAACATTTTTTATTGCAAAATATATCAATAAAAAAAAAAGAAAGAGAGAAATAATTCGCTACTCTTATAACTTTTTCCTCTCCAGCGCTCCTCGTCTCTCTCTCTCTCTGTCTGGAAGTCTTTCTCTGCCTTGTATCTGATGAATATTTATATTTTTTCACTTTCGCTCCACACTCATACCGCCGAGACTTGGATCTGTCTGCGAGGCTCGGGGCGAAAAGGCTAGGCTTCACTTACTCCTCTCTCTCTTTACCCTTTTCTCCTGCAGAGTTGTTATTTATTCATTCATTTATTTATTTATATGCTTTTTAGGCTCTATTTTTTTTTTTTTTGGCGTTTTTGGAGCGGGGTAAATGAAAGGCTTTGCCCTTTTTTTTGGCACGGTTTCAAAATCTGCGCTCAGAGGCGGAGGAGCGAGTTGAGACGTGCGTGGAGACACATTAGACGGAAGGCTGATATGAGGGACATGTGCCAGTGGAAAAGAGGCGACATATGTTACTTCGTGCTTAGTCGTGCTGAGTTTTTTTGTTTTCGTTTTTTTTTTTTTTTTGCGAATGCACACTGCTAACCTTTCAACTCAACATTTCAGTGCTGTGACAGAGTGCAACGTCTTCTTACTAGTTTTAGGTTTGTAAAGCGAGACAGAAGACTCTTTCTTTTTTAAGGAATGTCTTATCTCCATGCACGGTCATTCAATATAGACATAAGGCACTAAATCGAGCTCGGAGAATCGCGACGTGTGCGTCATGTAGGCGATTTGATAAAGTACGTAAATAACCTCAATATAACGTTTTGGTTAAATCGATGTCACCGTAGCTTGAAGGATAAGCTGACCGAGCACTCTTACACATGTACACTCACTTCATATTAACTTATAATATTTTTATCTATAAAAAAATTGCTCGATACAAGCAGCGCATCGTCTCAGATGTCATCTATGTTCAAAAAAAAAATAACGGGACGATACCGTTAAGCAACACTGTCATATTTATACATTTAATATTGGCCTCGAATAGCATTCCATTTTTTTTGAGTGTATTTACAGCCTAAAACAACCAGACAGACAGCGGCGCTAGACTTAATACAGCTCCTCGCTTGAGCTGATATCATGCAAGAAAAAGGCATTTAAGTTGAAGTTCAGAACTGAACGTAACTGAGACACGCCTACGTTTTAGGCAAACTCCGCCCCTTGTGCGTTGGCATATCTTGCGATTAAAATAGCAATTACGTCTGCTGGTACGTCTCAGGTCCGAATAACGACGAACTCTGGTATTAAATACTCAATATGCATACATAGCCTGGCCCGGTGTTATCCTATACGTATTTACCACAGACGAGCATTTTCACGTTTCGCTTCGCTAAATTGTTCACTTCAGTCAATAAACACGTTAAATACGCCACTTCAACCTTTAGACTTAAACAAAGGTATTTGGAAGAGACAGACACGAGCGAAAGTCTCGCCAAACCTGTCCACATGGAGGTTTTTTCCACTTTTCCAACACTTGTTCCGATTATTTACACTTTTATTTTCCTCTCAAAGCTTTGTAGTCTCCATGCGCCAGCACAGCCTCTTTACTAGTCCAATAACTGCACGATCTTCCTGTGGTAATCGCAGTTCTGTGTACAGTATATCTGCGTTCAAAATATTACGCATCTATGGACATTGTTTTATAAAGACTTTAGCATAAATATTTATTGATTTCCATCATAGTGAATTATGAATTTGGGCTAAACATGGTTTTATTTGTACACACAAAGCAGAAGGTTATGAGTTTTACTATACACGCCTGCAGCTAGATAACTCCTACTGATCGTACCGCGCCAATCCATTCTGCCTGTGCATGTGTGGCAGAAAGAAGGAAAGTGAGAGAGAAAGTGTGAGAGAGAGAGATTTATTTTCCCATCACAAACTCCAGAGCTGGAACCGCATTTCATTTCAGGTCCCAAATGCGATGCTGCTTTTTTTTTTCTTCCTTTCTCGCTTTAAGATGGAAGAAGGCAAATATGTCGATCTTGGAGGACCTGCGGATTTTGTGTACAGCCGCTAGCTACGAGTGTGAGTGCAAATGTGAATGTGAGTGTGTGTGTTTTGTGCACAATGAGTGCTCAAGGGGTGAAAACTTAATGTGAGAATATGGTACATTACATATCGAGCAGCAAAACACAATCGTTTGTCTACACAGGGCTACGAGGAAATAATCCTCCTTCATCAGAAGGAATATTAAATCCAGAGAGAGAGAGAGAGAGAGATAAAGAGAGAGAGAGAATCTTGGCTATACAGCCCATATCAAGCGACTGAGACATTGAATCAACACATCCCAAACTCATCCACGTGAGTCAGAAATCCTCATTTATGCAGCCTAGAGACAGAAAGATACCGTCCTGTCTACTAGACCTCAAGAACCTAAAATATGACCCAGAAATATTTACACACTTCGCCCTCACTTAAGAAGAACAACCTCATGTCTTCTTGCCATCCCAGATCGCTAGCCAGGTAGTTAAACACTAGCAAACTAGCATGTATTTGTCACGGTCGCATCATCTAATAATAAACAGATTGAAAAGTGTATTGTTATTTAACAAAAAGTAAAACGTAGAATAGTAGATACGGTGAAGTTTTCTGTAGGAAGACATTTCTTGATCATTCACGGAAGGAGTCTCCAGTGTCAGCGCTTTTGTAAGTCGATAAGGTTTCCACAGATAGAGGAGATTATACTTTCAGTGTTCCGTTTCTTAGCAACGTGACAAGCTGTGTGTTTTTATGATAACAGGAACGAACTTGTTTTTCCGGACGTTTCACAACATTAAATGCAACTGTAAACAGATTACTTTTTTTTTTTTAAAGTACGATGTGCCGTTCATTAAGAAATATGAAAGTGTAATCATTGGCAAATTACTGCATGTTATGAGGACACATTGGGACTTGGTGTTTTAGAAAGACAAAAAAATCTACTCCGGTAACTCTGCTTGTCAGGTTAACCTGTTAGCTTCGCGTGCAGGTTCTGCAGCTAAAATTTATTAGGTACCACCTTTAATAATTTGCATATCGGATCATGATAGGTTCAAAGCTGGGCAGCTTATTTTGTGACGTCACAAATTGAGATGCTCCTACAGTACATAGCCCCACCTCACCAGTTTTATTCAGAGAAAGTCTTGGTTTTTTTTTTTGGTTTTTTTTTTGCCCAAAAGCCAATCTATATAACAGGAATCAGTCATTCAAGACGAACCAACCAGTTATAACTCACATTACGGAGTTAAAAGATGGATAGAAATACAGTATAAAGTTTAAAGATGGAAAGAAACACAGTATAAAGGTAAAAGATGGATAGAAATACAGTATAAAGTTTAAAGATGGATATAAACACAGTATAAAGGTAAAAGATGGATAGAAATACAGTATAAAGGTAAAAGATGGATAGAAATACAGTATAAAGGTAAAAGATGGAAAGAGACACAGTATAAAGTTAAAAGATGGATAGAAACACAGTATAAAGTTAAAAGATGGATAGAAACACAGTATAAAGGTAAAAGATGGATAGAAATACAGTCTAAAGGTAAAAGATTGATAGAAATACTGTATAAAGGTAAAAGATGGATAGAAATACAGTATAAAGGTAAAAGATGGAAAGAGACACAGTGTAAAGTTAAAAGATGGATAGAAATACAGTATAAAGGTAAAAGATGGATAGAAATACAGTCTAAAGGTAAAAGATTGATAGAAATACTGTATAAAGGTAAAAGATGGAAAGAGACACAGTGTAAAGTTAAAAGATGGATAGAAATACAGTATAAAGGTAAAAGATGGATAGAAATACAGTATAAAGGTAAAAGATGGATAGAAATACAGTATAAAGTTTAAAAATGGATAGAAATACAGTATAAAGGTAAAAGATGGATAGAAATACAGTATAAAGTTTAAAGATGGAAAGAAACACAGTATAAAGTTTAAAGATGGAAAGAAACACAGTATAAAGTTTAAAGATGGATAGAAATACAGTATACTGCAGTGTTTATTTCCAAGGCAGAGTGTAACATGTCTGTTTATGACATGGTAATGGAGGGGAGGAGTGCGCTTTCAAGGAAGGTCAAATGCCAATAATACGGTATACGTGGTCTGAAACATTAACATGTATGTCTCAGTGTGAATGACTGATCATCAAACCCAATCAACAGCTTTGGTTTATTGCTATCTTAAACAAACACACGTCCTTTCAAAGCCTGTTTCCTGCCTGCCAGCTTAAACGAGACCCCCGCTAGCAGTAGCTACCCCATGCTGAGGCTCCAAACCGGACCCCGGACTCTAGAAAACGAGCTGCAGCGCAACACAGAGAACAACATAATTAACTCTTAATGAACCTCCTTCTTCCATCACTAACACACACTTCCCAAATTCAATTTGGCCTAATCCTGCCTTTATGGTAATGTATAGCTCATTAAAATGTTAGTTACAGACTCATTAAAATGCACTCAGAGACATAATGAATTCATTACTATGATACTGCTGAAAAAGAAAGAGGAGCTAGACGAGAAGAAGGACACGGGAGAAGAAAGCAAAGGAAAGAGCGAGAATGAGAGAGGAAGACAGGCTTCCCGATGACTTAATTTTGACTGGAATCTGCATATATTTGCATAATAAACCTGCATGCTGTGCAGCTAATTTTCAGCATAGCTCTATAATGAAGGCCCTTGCAATTAAGATTCTTTTCTTCAAAATAAATGTAGGACCCGTTCATAGCTCTTTGTAGCGTCTCACTTTGTGTGTACGCATCTGTCTGGGTGTGTCAGTGATGTCTCGTTTGGGTTACATTCGAATTATTTTGCCTAAGTATGGTAGCTGATGAATGCAGGTCAAAGACGACCCAACAATATAAACATAAACGATGTTGAAAACACCACCTGTGCGCAAAAGCAGCGTGTCCAGAATGTGAATTTTCAGCCATTAAGTGTTTTTCAGCTAGTTCTTCAGCTTTGTAACCCTGCGCTGTGAAGGAATCAGAGAAGGCAGCAGTAGCAAAGAGACTCCCAAAAAGCCAAGGTCTTCAAGAGACGATGTTTCAGCCGCTGTAGTCTGATTCTGCCTAATGAACGTAGCTGGAGAGCTCTGAAAACTTGGAGACTGAGTAGAATCAAAAGACTTCATCTCATCATCCAACTCCGCTGCTAACACGCCTGCTTTTATCCCGTACCTCGGAATCAAACAAACGTCTGACTGCATGCGAGAGACGAGACTCAAGACAGAAGCTGGGGATGATTGTGAGATCAAAGACATGAATTGGCTGATCAGGTTGGGAGATTCATATTCCTCTGTAAAACAGGGAGAAAGGCAAACCTTTTGCAGCATTAAATATGTTGCTGGCTGTGTAAGTTTTCTTATATTCGTTACTACGCCTTTGATATAGATCTCTAATTAGTTTGTCAAGATGGTGATCACATGCCGGGGTTGTAAGAACCCTGATGGAAATGAACCCTTTGGCGGAATCAAAGTTTTTTTTTCTTTTTCCATTAGTATCAAAGGGTATTTAGCCACTGTTGGCTTTTAGACTGTCAGGGCAGAATACTACCAGGAAGGCTTAACACAGCTCAGGAACTGGAGATCTGACAAAAAGGTTTCCTGTGAAAGGACTTTTGCCTGCTCATCAATACCATCAAATGGTGTATCTCTATCTCATTATCTCTTTTCAACTCGTCCAGTCTTGAGACATCTGACATCTTAAAAAATTAGTTCCATGGTGCACTTTCATTTACAGCTTTTGGCAGAGACCCTTAGAGCAGCTTACAGGCTTAAGGGTCTTGCTCAAGGGCCCAGCACTGGCGAGTTGGTGGTACTGGGCGTCAAACTCACAACCTCCCGATCAGGAGCCCACTGCCGTAACCACTGACCTACAACTGCCCTGTTTTCAAAGTCTCTGGCACCTAAAACTCAGTGTACAGTCTTCTAGCTTCCCTCAAGTACAAGAAGAAGAAGAAGAAGAAGAAGAATGATGTACATCTGCCAGGTCTTTAGATAAACCTTCAGTGCTCAACAACAATACACCTGCTACTATAGTTCAGAATCTGTTAGTCTGATAAACACGGACTTGGATATTATGGTCATGGTTTGGTCATGGTGGAGATAGTGAAGGACTGGTACTGGTCCTGTACCCACTGGCTCATTTCAGTTCATTTCAGTGTGTGTGGGTCTAACAATTGACCTTGTTACAAAGGAGTAATACTGGACCTAGATCAATAACAAGTAAGCCAAAAGCAAGAATGGAACACGAAAAATCTGTCAAGCAGAATTAAAAGAAATCTTAAAGGAGGAACTAGATTCAAACGAGTAAAGAGTACAATTTGTTAAAGGAGAGTGAAGTCTCTCAATTCCAAACCAACTCAAAACGCTGACCAGAGAAGGATTAGCCCTGCCTCACTCAGGGTGAGCATTGAGTCTTCTCAAGGTAAATTATGGTTCCTTTCAAGGTGAATCTTGATTCCTCTCAAAATAAGTATTGGTTCCTTTAACATCAAGTGCTGGTTCCTCTCAAGGTGAGCATTGATTTCTTTCACTGTGTCTTGATTTCTATTGAAGTGAGTCTTGGTTCTGCTCAAAGTGAATCTTGATTCCTCACAAAATAAGATTCATTTCCTTTCAAGGCAAGTGCTGGTTGTTCTCAAAGTTAATCTTGGTTCCTCTCAAGGCAAGTGCTGATTCCTCTCAAGGTGAATCTTGATTCCTCACATTGTAAGCTTTAGTTCCTCTCAAGGCGAGTGTTGATTCCTCTCAAGGTGAGTCTTGATTCCTCACATTGTAAGCTTTAGCTCCTCTCAAGGCAAGTGTTGATTGCTCTCAAGGTGAGTCTTGATTCCTCACATTATAAGCTTCAGCTCCTCTCAAGGCAAGTGTTGGTTCTTCTCACAATGAGTCTTGATTCCTATTAATATGAGTCTTGATTCTTTTCAATGGTGTCTTGATCCCTATTAAGGCAAGTGTTTGTTTCTCTCAAGGTCAGTTTTGGCCCCGCTCATGATAAGTGTTCTCAAAGGTTACTTCCTCACCACTGTTGCCCTTGGCTTGAGCATTAACATCTCTAAACCTGCTTCGAGGTAATCTGCAATTTGTAATCACTGTTATAATAATAAAATATTAGTCTATTCCAGCTCAGTACCTGTCCACGCAGCACGTACGTACACACACACACACACACACACACACACACACACACACACACACACACACACACACACACACACAAAAGCACACATTAATTGCTCTCATGCAGGGTGTTTTGGAGGGATCCACTGAAGCAGAAGTGATGTCTGATGACATAGGACCTGCTGGGTGTCACAATGGCCAAATACAGCTGGAGACAGTGTGAAGATGCTTTCTCTCCTTCCCTCTGTGTTTTTTAATCTCTCACACTGATAAACTCAGCCAGCCTTCATCACCAGTTTCATGCTGTTTTGTATATTTTTCCCTTTTTTTTTGTACGAACCACACAAAAGTATCATTTGTTTGTCACCTTACATATCGAAGGTTTTATTCATTTTTTCTGCATGTGAAGAGGATGTAAGTGAAAGCTAAGCAGAGTGAATTCCTGTACGTAGCACTCTGCAGTGGGAATCTGATGCTGGACCCTTCCTGACGCAGGCTTCTATTTTCTGCCCATGAACTGTGACATTGTGAGAACGACCTCGGGGATGTACAGTAAGACAAGCCTCACCGCACAGCCCTGCCCAAGGGAATACAGCCCTGTTCAATAGCACTTACGTACCCCAAAGACCCAGATCTGACTGCACACAAACACACAATCACAGTTTAATGTTTTGCTGCTGCTATTTGAACTGGATCTTGGATTGTGGAAAAGGTGCCTCATCTCAATGGCAACCATCTTTTAATTAAACTCTCTGTTGGAGGCAGCGAATTAATGTGTAAATGCCTTAGCGTGTAAATGTGCATGTCTGACCCCATCCAACTACGTAGGTCTAGACTGTAGTCATGTTTCTCACTGTAACATTGAACAGTAACTTCACAGAATACTGTATATTTTACATAAATGTCAAATTTCAGTGCAAAAAGTGTTTGTTTTTTTTTTTTTAAATTGTGATCTGTGTGTTAAATTTATGACTGTTTACATTGTGGGTGGGATTATTCATCCAATTGGTCACAGTGAGATTTAGAGGTAAAAACTGTGGTCCAACTGGTTACAGTGGACCTGTGGGGAAACCAGTTAAGGAACTGAGGAATTGTGGATGAGAACTGTTGTCCGATTGGCTACAGAGCCATCGTGGGTCAGAATTGTGGTCTGGCTGGTTATAGTGATATCAGGGGGCAGTAAATAGGGTTCAATCGGATACAATCGGATGCACTGGGCACAGGAATTGTGGTCCAATTGGTAACAGACATTGTGGCGAGAACTCTGGTCGGATGGTCACCGCAATATCATTGTCCAATATCATAAATATGGTCCAATTGGTGGCTGAGGGATTGTGGGTAAAAACTGTGGTACTATTGGTCAAAGTGATATCAAGGGCATTAAATATGATCCAACTGGCTATAGTAGCTTTAGGCAACGGGGCTCCTTTCTGACTGACTAGTAAGATTGCAAATCGAAACATGTTGACCAAATGGTCAAGAGTTCTGAGAACAATGCTTATGAAAGCTAGATAAGGTAAATAATTCTAAAGTCATTTTAATTCTCCCAGATCATTTTCATTCCCTTGGGCTTCCTAACATCTCAGGGCCCTTGTAGTCTTCCCATCCCATCTTTAATATCAACCCTAAGAGAAATCTTGCTGACATTATGTTTACTGAGGGTGCAAACACACCAGTCTACACAGATTGGTTCTAAGACCAGCCCCATTCTCTCCCTCCACAGTACTTGAGCTGTCAAAGGGACCAAAATGCATATCCCTAATAGCAACTTTATTGATCCCGAAAGATCCTGAGGTTGAGAGTGAAACTGCGGACTGTACGCCCTCTAATCTCTTAAACAGAAACCACAAACGCAAATTCAGCAGACCGTGCACGGTCAGCTAGCATTCATTAAACGACTCATCAAGGCACCTTTTCCACACTTGCACAAACATCTCTGCAGTCTATGCAGGGTTTAATAGCAGGACGCTTACAGATTCTTACACATGTAGAACAACACATTGTAGTGCTTCTCTTGGCAAAATAAAGTACTTTAAGAAGAAAACAAAAACAGCCCACACAAAGATGCAGTCGTTTTTGGTCCAATCATGGACAAGGGCACTGGCAGCTCACCTGAGTCGGCTCTGTCTTGCCAGTCTGAATGCCCCTTGCGAAAAAACAAGCGGTCTATAAATACACATCCTCATTAACCACACACAGCTGCACCCATTCATCCACTACCGCACTCGTTCTCCGTGACTCTTCCCATTCATTGCTGGGGCTTGACCACGCCTCCCATGCCACGATCATTCACTAAGTCATTACTAACTATTTCATTTCCTAAAAGGAAATCTATACTGAAATCATAACGTTTTGTTACACATGCAAACATGTACTAATTTCGAGAAACACAGAGTCTAGTTTTATTGATTAAAATGGAAATATACAATATCTGTGCATATGTACATATCAAATGATGACATGATCTGTGAAGTGACACAGCCGGTATGAATTCCTGTAGTGACGAACCCAGTAATGAAGTAAAACTCTTCAGAAATAGGCCAGGGTTCCAAGGCTCATTCTGTAATGCTTACATTTGGCCAGTCAGTAATATATACAACAACAAGTTCCACCTGAATGGATCCAGGTCTGCAAACAAGTATGTAGTCTGGAGCAGGAACTGAAACACAGATTACAGAAAGGACAGTTGATAGGAGAGAAAGAATTTTTAAAAAAAGAAGAAAGAGAGAGAGAGAGAGAAAGAAAGAGAGATGAGGGATGGAAGCAGAGCTAACAGGCCCGGGTGTTAAATCAGCGTCAGCTCTCGGCGCTCATGCAGACATTAAAAATGATTTATTGATGGTTTTATGGATCTTAACAGGCGAGGAAGAGTAAAAATTAAACCTGATATGCCAATGACCTTTCCAGCAGGCTGCACCATGCCGAGATGGAAAGAGATCCTGCTTTCTCCCCTCTAGAGAGTGTGTGTGTGTGTGTGTATATGAGAGATGAAAGAGTGAGAAAAGGGAACGTGATATGTGAATATTGTATGCACTCATTTGCAAACATTCCAATAAGGCAGATTGTGCATGCATGTGTGTGTGTGTGTGTGTGTGATAGAGAGGAAAAGATTTCTGTGCCTGTTGAGTTAAATACTCTGAATAATTTCAGCGCCATCTCTGCATGCTCAGCATCTCTAGATCAGGCATCTCATTTAACACACACACACACACACACGCACACAAAACAGAAAGAAGTGGGTGGCTTTTCTAACCTTATTGGAAATTGAATGCAAAGACAACTTACAAAGTGGAATGAAATCCAAGGACTGAGCAGTTTAAGACCTCAACTGAAGCAATTCAGTTGGGTCCTGTGAGTACTACAAACATTAGTCCCAAACTAATCAGTTAAAATACGAACGCTAAACTCAGTAAAAGAGAAACATGGCTGAATTCAAATGCACACCAAGATAGACAATAGTTACAGTCATTGACTGAGTCTTCAGAAGTTTCCTGAAGGATCTAGGTAAATCTGTATAGTGAAGAAACCTGGGCAGTTCAATCTACCAAAGCAGAACCACATGTCTGGCATTCTAGATTGGACATCTGGATTGGATTACCAGACATCATTTAACTCTCACACTGTAACAGTCGGATTGGAACCTATACTTAAGAGTCATGGCATGTACTGTAGGTGGCCAAAGTTTCATTGGTTTTACACAGAAGGCAAACATCCAAACGGTGGAATGAAGTGTTGATTGATTAAAGCCCAGATATCCTGCCGCATTTAGGACTGAAGACACTTTGCACAATCGTACAGATGCATGTACATGTTGGAAATCATTTACATTAGGAATAAGGACTTTTTCCTGCATCGTTCTCCCAAATTTGGTCACCTGCCAATTCGCAGCCAGCTCTCCCCTAGCACACACGACACCTACCAATTGTCTCGGAGGGTTCCTCTGAGACGTATGACGCCGGGCAACCACATCTTTTTGAAATACTGCACATGCAATGCCACAGGACAGGCATAGGAAAGTGTAATCTACCCTCTTCCAGATACATAAGTGATGTGACATGACATGAGTGACAAGGGAGTACAAGTATGCCCCTCCCACCCAGAAGGCCAATTTTGCTCCCGTAGCAAGCGAAAATCATCCGGATTTGAACTTCCGATCTCCCGACTATACGGCGAACACTTTTCTGTTGCACCATCCAGGAGCCACAGTTACGTTGCCAAGTTATGTAAAATGTTGCAGCGTCACATGGGGTGTCTTCTGTCAGTTAATATAAAACATGTTCATGGCAGATGGCAAGGTGGTTCAGTGGTGTCTAAGTGTGGATTCCGCCAGTTTCCTCCCTGGTAGGTGGCATGGCTGCTTAGAATTTCCCCTATGTGTGTGTGTGGTGCACCAAGCTTGACTGGCATCCCAGTCTTGGTGTATTCTAGCCTCATGTTCAGACACTACAACACTGACCAGAATCAAGCTAAAGAGGAATGAATGGATAAATTACTGTATACCCATGGTATAAAATAAATTTGGAAGTGAAAATGTGTCAAATCCAATTTGATCACTACTAACTGAGCACTACTCCGATTTCCAATTATTTATCAGAATAATGATACCTTTCCATCTGATCCGAGTTATACTGAAAGTCCTACTGCAACCCAATTCCTTAATTTCATTACCGGCCTGCAGAAAGTAATTGTGTTCATGCTGGTTGTAATCAGCTTATTGCTGGACCTGCTCTTGCACCCTGGACCGGGCCAAGCTCACCCAAAATGAGCCGAGCGGATGGAGAATTCTAATGGAGCTCACTGGGCTCTCTCTCTCTCTCTCTCTCTCTCTCTCTCTCTCTCTCTCTCTCATATATTTAATACACACACTCTCTCTCTCTCATAATGGATGGACAGCATCAATACTTGGCCATCACAGCAGCTCTTTTTCCGTGTGGCTCGATATCAGGGGCAGCTCTCTGTTTGGTTAATCATTCCGAATGAAGCACAAAGTTAATGAGGTTACTTCTGATCTCTTTGATTTCATCCACTTCTTAAAGCTCTATCGACCGCACGCTCGAGGGCGATGAGCGAAAGTCAAATCTAAAGCATGACCTACATCACCGAAACAATCGAGAACCGTGGAACAAGCGAGGCCATGTGCAGTGACTGTACGATATTAATCACCGCTGGATCATTTCCTGTTTGGTTCTATTTGATCCGATTCGGTTTGGTTTCTGTATTCTGTAGTTTTGTAACACTGCAGTTTCAGAGCTCCAGGACCCCATGCGTGATCCTGACCTCGGGTTACCATCTGTGTGGAGTATTCATATGTCATCCCTGTGTCAGTGCAAATTTTCACCATGTTCTCTAGTTTCCTCTCACTTTCCAAAAATGAAGGGGTCTGCAGAAAGAGGTAGCGCTAGAAACCAAAAAAAAAAAAATTTTATTTCACTATAGTGATGCAAACATTGGAAAATGATGGGAACCAACAGGGCACGGAGAACATGGAGATGAAACGCCATGTACGTTCACAGAAGGGTTCTTTGTAGGTTTCTTGAACAGGTGAGGGCTCTTAGCGTCCTAACGAAGTGCTCTATCTGAAACACTTTCTGGGAGAAAAACAAGGAAACGCGAGGAATCCTAGAAACTAACGTAAATCTTTCTATATAGAGTAACTAACAGTGTTCGCAATATACACGGAGGTCAATACACCAACAACCAACAATCTTGCGTCTCTATCTTCACTCCATGCGACGTATAAAACCTGAAAATGAAGTCCATGCTACTGATATCAGATTACAGAGACGATCAGATTAAAATAGAAAAAATATTGTACATACGGTCAAGGACTATTAATATCCCAAATGAGAAACGACCCATTCTAGTCAATAGTGATTCTTACTCTGTTAGCAATAATTCAATAAGCAAACACTGGTCCTGATGTGTAAACTGTGTGTGTGTGTGTGTGTGTGTGTGTGTGTGTTTGTGTGTTTCCTCATTGTTCGATTCAATTTCTGAATTCACACGTGGCTCAAATTCATATCAGATGTGAAAGTCATGTCAACGTATGTCAACGTACATCAGCCTCACGGCCTGATGGAACAATTCCACATGCCCTGATCATCCAGCTACCTGATGAGAGTCCATTACTATCCTTCAATATTTTCCATTATTTCATTTCCATCTGCCTCTAATGACCTCGAATACTGGGGGCTGACGCTGCAAAAAGCAACGCTAATGCGACGAACTCATTACGGACAATTTCACCAAGAATTCGCCCGTATGTGTGAAACAATCCGTGACACAATATACACACGATTGGACTGAAAATGCGTAAATGAAACTGAGATGTAAATGCAAATGAGACAGAACGCAATCTAAACAGGGGACTGTTGAAAAAGAGAGAACATTGAACAGTTTTACTGGCCAGTTATCTGAGAACGTCACGAGAACGTTCTGTAATGTTCCTACAATGTTCGAAACATTTCACCCGTCACAATGGCTTCAGAAAGTCTATTGCTCAAAGTTTGACCATAATAATAATTATTATATTTATAATATTATTATATTTATAAGAATAATAATTATTATTATTATTCACAGCCCTTAAGGGTTTTTTGGTTGACCCTCCGAAAGAACAATTAAAGGTTCTATACAAAACCAACCCCAAAAAGTTTTCCCATCAGAAAGGATTCCAGGTAGAACTTTTTTTTTTTTTTTTTTTTTAGATCTAAGGACCCTTACATATCCAATGAACCCCTAAAGAACCTACTGTTAAAGGTTTTTAACCTCCATAAAGGTTTATACTTAGCATGGGACACTTAATTACACAATGAACCCATAAAAAAACATTTTTCAACAATTTTAGGTAATACCTAAAATCTGTCAAGAATTTAACATTTACCTATCTTGGTACTTGGAATTTTAAGGTTCATTAGAAAATTAAGGCTTCTTTTTAGCCTCCTTAAAAGGGTTCTACTTGGCTTGGAACTATTAGATATCTAATAAACCCTTAAGGAACCTGTGAAGAATCCTTTTATTCTAAGAGTGTATGTATTATCTGGGTATGAGTGTGGTGCAAACTCCCAACTGATGATTATGACTTTCTTCTTAATCTTAGAACCTGTCAGGAGTTTCAAATTCTTGCGGTCTTGGTACTTGGAACACTCTTAGAATAGAAAGGTTCTTGAAGGGTTCCTGAAGGATTTATTGGATAATTAAGGATTCATAGCCTCATAAAACCATTTTCTGTGGCTTAGACCCCTTTGATTAACCAATAAACCCATAAGGAACCCTTGAGGAAACCTTAATTTCTAAATGTGTAGGCATTAACTGGGTATGTGCATGGTACAAACAAGTAGTAATTTGCAATTACTTTCTTCTTAATTCCTAGAATCTGTCAGGAGTTTCAAATTCTTGCTGTCTTGGTACTTGGAACACTCTTAGAATAAAAGGGTTCCTTGAAGCATTTGTTGGATAATTAATTGTTCATAGCCTCCTAAAATCGTTCTGCACGGCTTGGGCCCCATTCATTATCCAACAACCCCCTTAAAGAACCTTTGAAGAACCCTATTTTCTAAGAGCATATGCCTAGCCATCTCGCTACTCTGTATCCTCTTAGATAAATGTTTTTTTTCAAAGGGTTCTTGAAGTATTTGATGGATAATTAAGGGTTCTTAGCCTCGTAAAAAAAGGTTCAACTTGACTTAGAACCCATTATTATCTAATGATCCCTTATAAACTCTTCAAGAACCAATTTTCTAAGTGTTCATCAAGAGTTCTTTAATGGTTCATTGGATAATTAAGGGTCTGTGGCGTCGTAAATGGGTTCTATTTGGCTTGAAAGCCTTTTGGATAAGGAAGAAGTGGTGTAGGGTTCTTCACAGGGTTCTACAAAATTCTATACAGAATTGTAGGGTTCCCCAAGATTTCCTACATCTCCATGCCATATCTTACTTTACCATCATATTCTCTTATAGTCTATTAGGTCGTTTTGTGCCGTACTGTTTCTAGAATTTAAACCTCTCCTCGGAGAGTGATAAAGTGTTATCTCTTATCTTTTATTTGTAGACAGAAGCGCAAAAAACAACTGAAGATTGCTCTTCTCGAAGCATTCCGACTTGGAGCAGGCCCGGTGAGGGAAAAGATAAGGCCAGAACACGGTGAAAAGCGTGTTGGAGGAGCAGTACGAGACCAGTCACTGATTAGCCTGGGTAATGAATATCTATTGCTGGATGGCAGACTGCTGTAAAACCTAATCAGCGTCAGTGTGCTTCCTGCTGCTTCCCTCATAGTGAGATAACCCTTAGCATGGAGCTGCCCAGGCACCGATCTCTCCCCTCAGCAACCCAGAGCTCAAGTCAACATTACTTCAGGAGCTGAAGTCTGACTTGAAAGCCATTTTTACCGCTCGGCAGACTTGCAGTCTAGCCACGGCCAATTTCAAACATGGAAATCTGGGAGAGACGGGCACCTTGTCTAGGAGGCGGATAATTAAATTGAGTGTATAAAAAAACGGATTTTCTTTTGTGGGTGTCAGCATAATGTGCGCCTTTCCCCCATCTATTTCACGCTTGAAGCGGATCTTCGCTGAGGCAGAGGCTGGCATTGTCACCGAGGCGTCTCACGCTCTCATCCCTGCCTTCAAACGCTTCCATATTTCATGGAAAGATGAAAGTGCAGAACCGGATTGGAGGCATTTCTTCCTACTTTCTTCTGCTTCCTTCTCATTCTCTCTCTCTCTCTCTCTCTCTCTCTCTCACTCTCTATCTCACTGTCTTTCTACATTTGCTTAATCCGTCACATGGGATAAATTTAAGAAACGCAAGGTGTAAGGTGGTTTTGAGGATGCAGAAGGAAAGCGCTGGATGTACATCACATAAGTTCACACACAAAACGCTGCATAAGAAATAAAATATTCAATGTTGTGCTGTTTTAGGAAAATAATCAACGACACTGTTACCACCTTAGATGATTCTTTTCCCATCTCAGCACACCCCTAAGTGTTTTATTCCTCTTATATCACAGAAAGTTGCCAATGATTACTAATTAAAGAACATCATTGTACTTTTTATCTGTTTATAGTTACATTTAATGTTGTGGAACATCCATGTAATACGTTAGCTCCTTTTCCCGCTTTGATTTGTCACGTTACTGAGAAAATGCAACGCGTAACCTCCTTTGTCGTGCCGGAAAACGTAAAGATACAGCTTTACCTCTGAGCGCTGCAAAGCGCTGACGCTGGAGACTCCTCCCATAAACGTGAAATAAACATCTCCTTACAGAAAACTTTGACAAATCGACGATTACACGCTTTTTTAAAATCCGTTTCTGTGGCGCTTCCGCTGTACAAATCCCTGTACACGTTACTATAGAAATGATCACACGTTAGAATGGTATACAAAATGAATCAACATCTTCTGACCACACCAAACAAAACATAACACAACCAGAAATATAATAATAATAATAATAATAATAATAATAATAATAATAATACTTTTTTTTTTTTTTTTTTTTCAAAATCAGCACGTAGACGCGGGGCGCCTTTTCTTTCTTCCCCGAAGGGAGAATTGTAAAGTACGATAATAGCGAAGGAGTGGACGAGGAGATCTATTGTGCGATGGAAAAGAAGTCATTTTTCCCCACAATGCCATTTCCCCAAAAAACCATTTTCTTGCATTTGCAAGGCTGTCTAATGTCTTGAACGACTGCTCTCTGAGAGGAGGCAGAGATTACGTTTGATTTTTCATAACAGCCACTTGACTGCAGGAGAAGCGGAACCAAAAGCTAGAAATCCATCTTCTCAGATGAAGGGTGGAGGGAGGCTTCCTTTAAAATTTTGGAGATTGCCTCTACCGGCGCGTGACTCTTTTACATCGCCCTGGCCCTCCACATAGAAATTCACCATGACTGCAATAAAGCCAACGTCCCTTCCAAATGGCGCGCTGTTGATTCGTCGATCCGACGAAGCGAGGAGATTAATCAGTCTTCAAATATCGCCATTATGACTCGATTTAGGCCAAACGCTGTCAAAACCACATTTTCCCGCTTCGGCTAGGCACTGACCCGTATGAATCAGACACGTTTTTTTTTTTTTAATAATTCAGTCTGCTGAATAATTCAGTCACTATGGCCTGGTATTAGAGCCAGGCAGGACAGTCATGACATCTCGAAGCTCTAAGAGTGAGATGAGACGGAGGTTGAGGGACCCGTGACCTCGCTTTGAGGAATCCCTGACACTTCTCCGATTAGTATTCCCAGCAGGGGCAGGCATGGAGGCAGGTAATTGTGACATGTTTTACATCAATATTGCCCCGCGAGAGGCCGAGAGACAAGCCGAGCGCACTCAGATGAAGAGAACGAGGGTGACGGCCTGTCAGCTCGCCGGAGCTCCCGTGTCGAAACCGCCTCCTGTCTCCTGACTCACAAAGGCATTACACGGGCTATTTCAAGCGCCGAGCCAAGACGCTCAATCCAACTAAGAGAATGAAATGCAGATTTGACATTATCACACACTGATATTACATTTACCGATGCCTTTTGACCATATATAACGTCCTTAAAATTCAACACTTGAATTATTGAAATTTTTGCTAATTTTGTATTATTTGATATGTTATTCATATTTTTGGTCATTTTGCATTTTGCATGGTCATTATATATATATATATATATTTTTTTTATATATATATATATATTTTTTTTTTTAGATTTCTGGACACCAAATGCTCCAAACACAAATAGTGGTCTTATTAATTACTCTATCACCAGGAGATTATGATTCCCACCCCAAGAATTCTTTAATACCTGTATTCATTTCACTTTCTCTCATTCTCAAATTCTCAAATTCTCAAACCCGACTTTTTGGAAGGTGCTGATGAATTTTCCCGAACAGCAGCACGGACAGTAGCGTAGCTGAAGATTAGCGTTTGTGTGAACGTTGATATGGAGAATCTTTCTGAACGGTGATGCTTTTTTAACGTTCATGGAAGGAGTCTCCAGTGTCAGCGCTTCGTAACGGTCGGAGGTAAAGCTGTAAGTTTGGGTTTTCTGGACAGAGACGTTTCCTCTTTCTGGTTTGTTGAGGCTGTTTTCGTCTCATTAATTTAAAAAACAATAATAATGAGAGCTGCTATAACCTAAGAGATAACAGGAAATAACTTGTTTCGCAACATTACATGTGAATGGGGGAAAATGCTGTGGTATAAGAGGAATAAAGCACTTCCGGTTGTGCTGTTAAAGGACAATAATAACTTTGTGGTGGTAAAAAGGGACGTGTATGATCATTTTCTCAGAACAGCACATCCCGAAGTACGTTGTTCCTTTAGAAAGAAAAAAGATGCTATGTATTTGGGGCAAAGAGTGTTTTTTGGTGCAAAAAGAAATTTTTATTTTGTTACATTTAAATGATTTTTTTTTTGCTTCTACTTGCAAATCCACATGAATGATTGTTTAAAAAAAAATTTAAAAAATTTTTTTTGTGCTTTTTCTTTGAACGAGAATCATCCATCCATTCATCTTCTATACCGCTTATCCTCTTCAGGGTCACGGGGAACCTATCCCAGGAGGCATCGGGCACAAGGCGGGGTACACCCTGGACAGGGTGCCAATCCATCGCAGGGCACAATCACATACACACTCACACACCCATTCATACACTACGGACACTTTAGACATACCGATCAGTCTTTGGACTGGGGGAGGAAACCGGAGTACCCGGAGGAAACCCCCACAGCACGGGGAGAACATGCAGACTCCGCACACACGGGGCCACGGTGGGAATCGACCCCCGACCCTGGCGGTGTGAGGCGAACGTGCTAACCACTAAGAGTTAAAATCTCACACAAAGATAATATTGCTTAGGAGAACATCAAAAACACACACACACACACACACACACACACACACACTCCCCCTCCCTTTCCAGACAGGATCACAGTCTCTTCATTCGGATCACTCTGATGGGATTCTGCGATTTACAGTCAAGTCGACACGTTTCACCCCCCATTAATAGATCCTACTCGAGCCTGGCTTCAATTAACACGAGGCAATCAATTAGCGGGGGAGAGACGGTGTGTGACCACACCACAGGCTTTACACACTGCAGAGATCCGGGTGGATGGTATAGATGTGTGTGTGTGTAGGAGGCGGTTGTTTAAGGGTTCAAAGCTGCCCTGTAGAAATGGTTATATAGACCATAACTCTGACCTTATCCCCATTCCTCCCACACACGCACACTCAAGCCTGTGTGTTACACACCTGACCTCTCATGCACACACACACACGCATCCCATTACAATCACACATCATTAACGGATGCTCTTTGGCCTTGTGTGGGTTGGAGAAGTACTACACATGATCCACGGGTACTTTCTGATTCTTTAATGGCGAAGTAGTGGAGCTAAAAGATTACCAGATGTACCATCACCAACAAAAACTGGACCGAGAACATCTTTACATGTTTACTATCATATATACAGAAATGTCTATACGCCCTACATCCTTATTAACCTAATGTACGTGTAATTGTATCACAGCGCTGTTGAGTTCTCGATTCTGATTGGTCAGAAGTCGTTCTGGGTGCAAATCACAGGTTTATACTAACGCACTCTTTCCTATATCTTATCGTTTCTATAGTAACAGATCATTCCCAAAGGCCTTTATGGTGTGGTGGTGCTCAAAATAAACGGGTCGAAAAAGGTGCAACAGTTCAAATGGTGATGTTTATGGAAGGAGTCTCCAATGTCTATATATATAATATTCCAATTATTTCCAGTATGAAGTCTTAACTGGTTCTTAACATGCATCATGAATAATTTCTCGACTTATTTTGATGTTACAGGTTAAAAATTAATAAATAATGGCTGCATGCACATGTCCTTCCTCAGCATTCTATATACTGTCCTGTCCTCCATCTCTCCATCTCTCCGTCTGCATTTGTGATGAGCTCATTTCCCTACAGTGGTCGGGTGTCTCGGTGACCCTGCCAGCCTGGAATGAATCAAACACACACACACACACACACACACACACACACACACACACACCCACACACACACACTCACAGGGAGGATCGATGGGCTCCGCGCCGCCCTGTCAGACGCGATCAATACATCATTCCTCCGGTAACGAGGCCGCACCGCGCTGCCTCTTCCTCCATTTTATGATTATTTCACTTCTCCATCCCGATCGATCCCTCGCTCGGTGAGCACAGTAGCCGGTGTAAAGCACACTACAATTAGAGCGCCTTCTAATCTTCCCCACCGACCCGATCTTCATTCACTCAACGCCGTTATATAAACCCCGCTAACACATGGTAATGAAATCGACCGGGATTCATAAAAGTCGAACCCTTTTAAGCGTAAGACGCGAGTAGATCCGAGGTCAATTTTTTTAAAGGAACGGATCACAGCATCGACGCTACTTTACTGCGACGGATAACCGTTCGAATGAGTCGCGGGACGGTGCATTCGGTGAAATTAGCAGGACACGTCAAATTTCACGCTCCCTTTGACTGACATTTACAAGCAGCGTTAAGATTTTGTCACTGTCGACAAGCATATCCTCACGCTAGTACAAGTAGCTAGCGTCGAAAGCTAGCTACGATCTAAGAATACCATAAAGCTAAAACCCTTCTTACAGAGAAGTTTGAGAGTGAGTAGAGCGAAGAAAAGGATTTTTTGGGTTTGTTTTTTTTTTCGCTGCTAACGGCAAACAGCGCTGATTCTTCTACATCCTTCGACACAGATGACTTTAAATGCAACCATACTTGTGATCTCGAGCAATCGTGAAGGTCTATGGGCTGGAAGCAGATGGAAAAATTATTTTGTCAGACTGATACCTGACTATGACAGCGTGTGTGGGCGGGAGACTCCAGAAGCACCACAAAGAAATGTGTATTAAATACGGGAAAATACTCGGTGGACGTGCTGTTTTAGGAAAACAATCAATCAATCTGGTGTGATCAAGTGGAGTTATGGCTACCACCCTGAAGCTGATTATTTTCCTATAACAGCATGTCCCAAAGTGTTTCATTTAGCATTTACTGTTGTGGGAACGTCCTGAAAACGAGTTCTCGCTCACGTTGGAGCAGCTATAAAAGTCCTTCCCTCACTAGCCTCTCTTTTCCTCTCTCTGGAACTTAATAAGATGGAGAAAAAAAAAAAAAAAACCTGACACAGTTACAGAATAACTAGAAAGCATATACTCCTCGGGGGGAAAAAATACATCACACTGGAGACTCCTTCCGTAAACGTTAAATAAACACACCAAATATCGGTGGCTCTTGACGGTTAAGGCTCTGGGTTACTGATCAGAAGGTCGAGGGTTCAAGCCCCAGCACTGCCAAACTAACACTGTTGGGCCCTTGAGCAAGGCCCTTAACCCTCTCTGCTCCAGGGGGCGCTGCATCATATCTGACCCTGCACTCTGACCCCAACTTCCTAACATGCTGGGGTATGCGAAGAAAAGAATTTCACTCTGATGTAATATATACACGTGACCAATAAAGAGTCATTATCGTTATCATAGCGACGATCACACACGTTTTGAATGTGTTCACGTGGAGCGCCAACCATACAGTATAAGTCCCTTATATGTGTAAGACGTTACTATAGAAATGGTGACGCGTCAGGAACAATATAATAATACAGCGCATTGATACAGTATAATAATACAGCGCATTCATACAGTAAAACTAATTAATAGTGTATAAACCTGAACTACTGTCAGAGCTGCTGTTATAGAAAATTAACCAACGCCTCCCGACCAATCAGAATCGAGAATTTATAACACAATGCTGTATTATAAGTAATAACACCAGAGTTTCCTCTGTAGTGTAATAGGTTTTCAGCAGTGTGTGTGCGTGTGTGTGCGTGTGCGTGTGTGTGTGTGTGTGGGGGGGGGTGTAAGCCAGGCAGGTCATCAGTGTTTTTATGAAGCGTTAGGCGAGATGAAGGGAAGACCAATGGCTCATTAGTCTTTGTCATCGCTGCCTCAGGCCGGTGCTCTCGACATGCCTGTACCGTGCACTACACTTCGCAGGAATGATAATGCACGCATTCAGCTGTGAGCTACAGTTTAGCCTCAATCATCGCTCTGAAACACACACACACATGCACACACTCTCACACACACACACACACACTCACACACACACGCGCGCGCGCACCAGGCCGATATATATATATATATATATTTTTTACCGTTTCATCAGCCCAACCATATAGGGACACCATTTTCTGAACAATAACTCACGGTGTAAACAACCAGTAAATAAGTGGACACGCTGATAAAGAAGCGAAGCGAAGCAAAGCGCGGCCGCTTCAATCCTCGCTGGAGCCATTTTGTTTGGTTCGTTTGGACTCAATGGCCTCCTTCATCATAAACTATGACCTTACTGTCAGAAACCATGGACGCAGGAAGAAAACCGTCCGTCATTTACTTTGAAATAATGTCTTATTTTCTTTACAAGTAAAGACAAAAAAACAACAACAACAACGATCGAGGAAGCAGAAAACGAGAACTTGGAGGTCAGCACTTAAAATAGATAAATATGCAGTATATGAATATAAAACGTCGGTAACGATAACAACAGGCGACGGAGAGCAATGAGCAGTGTAGGTTTGCTTTTCGGTGCGGGACGTAAAAAGCGACGGTGTTTCAAAACTCATTAAAGCTGAAGAAAATCAATGATAAAAAGAACAAACCAGAAATAAAAAAAAATCCCAAAACAACAAACTGAATTCCAGCCAAGATCCAAAAGGCTGAAACTTCCCAAAGTGTACAGGAATCTCTGGATTCTTTAAAATGAGGACGTGATTGATCTGTAGGTGAAACTGTAGTACTGCAGCAGGGCCATGTTTGGCTATAAGCGGTCGCTTCAAGGTTATTATCGTTAACAAATATGGTTACATCACGAAAACTAAAAGTATCCGAGAAAAAAATGTTTCGTTAACTGAGATAAGAAATAAAAATGAGTTTCCAAATAAACACTAAACTGCGACTATAACATCCACCCGCAATACGAACAAAAACGAGATAGAATTCCAGAGAATAAAACGTACGTTTTCGTATTGTAAATGCTGGATGGTCTGACTTACGGACAGCGGTTGAACGGAGTAGATCCACCGGAGTTGCCAAATCATAAATGACCAGTAGATGGCAGAGTAACGCGTATTAGAGCTCCTCAGCACAGCAGCGAGTTAGTAGCGGGTGGAACGGTGACATTAATAGGTAAGAAAAGACAGAGCCCAATTTGGGATTTTCTTTTGATTTACCATGATATTCCAAACTAAAACGCTACTAAAACTAAACACAAAATAAATGTAATGATGTTCGAAAGGTAAAAATGAAATCGGAATTATTTCTACATCATTCAAACGAACTACAAAAAAAAAAAAAAAAAAAAAAACGAATAATAAAAAAAAAAAACTAGCATTGTTTTTAAAGCTATAATAACCCTGGGTTGTTTATGATTAAAATAAATAAATAAATATGCAAAAATTGCTGTCTGTACCGTCAGTTGCGGAAAATGAATCAGGCAGACGCAGGGCGCCCCCTGGTGGTGCGAGAAGAATAGAACATTACGTAACTCACTTAAGACGATCGGAAAGAGGCAACGATCATGAAGCGTTCATATCAATCAGCAGCAGAAAACGCAAAATAAATAAATAAATAAATAAATAAATAAATAAATAAATAAAGCAGAAGAAAAAAAACGAACCCAAAACACCTAGAAGAAATTTGTGAAAATGAATTGGATTTAGTGAATTCGTTCGCTGGAAAACACTGCTAGCTATCTGGTATCTAGAGTAAGAAGCATTAGGCTAACAAACGTTAAGTTGCTAACGTGTTACTGCTAGCTATGACAACAGAAGCCGGTTGAATCATTCAAGATAATGACGTATTAATTCTGTTCATTCTCCCACCCAAACGTTCAGATAAGGCTGTGGGAGGTGGGCTAGTCATGCGACGGGGACCTCTGGTGGTGTAGAGTGGTACTGTCTACGTGAGCTCGTGACACATGGATTACATTTCACTTCAGCATTAAATTCTTAAAAAAATAAATAAATAAAACCAACAACAATCCTCAACTGATTGTGTTTCATTAAAGAGATCATGAGACGTAAGTGCGACGCGCTTATTTTCAAAGACGATACCGATTCACATTATAATTCCATTTTCACGCTCTAATTAAATCCGAAATATTTTTGTCAGATTAATAGACGAGGCTCTCCTCCAGCGTGTCTGCAGCTACGTTTCCATCCGAGTTGCGGATTTAAATCGGAATATTGTGTAAAAAACGTTTGCGAATAACGCACCGTGTGTTCGAGAGAACAAAATCGTCACTCCCGGGGAGACCGCCGCATCTCGCTCGCCGCCGTTTTCACTTTCCTGAGCCAATTATCCGATCGCGTGATTTGTTGAGGCAAAGTCACATGACTGCACATCGAGGAATTTATTCGGGAAATGTGTTTCCGGCGTAGTTTACGTGCCTCCATTGAGCGCGAAAGTTTTGGATGCGCATCGAAAAAATATTTTATTCGCATCTGGCGTTTTACCCCCTCACAGACTACACGCCGTGTCACCTGACTCGGTCGCATGCTCTCGGTCGCCTCATTTCTGATGAAACGCACCTGTTTCTAGTCATACGCACCTTTTAAACACTTTCCAAAGTCCTTTCACGGAAAAAAAATTAATAAATCTTGCGAGTCCAAGCCTTTCGATGTTATATTTCTGCTTTTCGACTTCCGTGCTTGCCCTCGTTAACCGCTTGCCTGTTTTTGAATTCATTTTTTAAAATTGGATCATTTGTCTGATTTCTTACTAAAATAACCTTGCACCTGCATCTGATTCCACCGTCTCCCTGACGGTTTCATCCCTGATAATGAGGAATCGACATGTTTTCTACGTTTTATGCAACTAAACATCCTTGTAACTTCGCGGTGTAACTTCGAAGGCCATTACTCCTGCCGATCGATCTACACGTGGAGTTCATTTCCTGGGTTTGTTTCAATCATTCGTTTTGATTCGCAAGATTAGCTTGATTGAGCTGCAAATCCATGTCTAATCTGGCTTCTTTGCTTCTATTTACCAAAGTCTCATACTTTGAATGCACCGTGGATGAGAAGTCATTCTAATACAGGATACCAAGGACACACACTCACACACACACACACACACAGACACACACGCCTAGGAACAATTAATCTTAGCTAATTCACATGTTTTTTTGGGGTATGGGAGGAAACCGGACAACGTGGAGGAAACCCCACATGGACGTGGGAAGAACATGCGGAACTCCATAAAGATTGTCGACAGACTGTGGAGAGGTAGGAGCAGATTAGCCGGCACATGTGTGTGTGTACGTGTGTGTGTGTGTGTGTGTGTGTGTGTGTGTGTGAAAGGTCAGATTGATCATAAAGGGCTGATCTTATCACACTGGGTAAATCTCTGTAATCCCATCTGTGTTGAGCATGGGGAGAGCAGCAAGCCCCCCCCCCCCCCCCACACACACACACACACACACACACACTTATATTGAACACACACTGCTTCCTCAAATCGTCGCAGTTGAAATGACGAACTTAATGATAATACAAGTCGAGCATAATTTTGGCGCTGATTGAACATTTAAGAACATACATTTGTGTGTGCATGTGTGTGTGTGTGTGTGTGTGTGTGTGTGTGTGGGTGTGTGTTTTCAGCATCAGTGATGTGTCTCCTATGATGGAGAATGAAGCAATATGTGTGGATCATTGAGTCCTGACAGGGAGCGCGAGTGCCAAAAATGAAAGCGTTTGTGACTATGAGGAGGCTGGCCTGCCCTCTACCATCACACACACACACACACACACACACACACACACACACACACACACACACACACACATGCTTTGATGTGTTGACAGCCCCATTAACGGGCCGATGTCTGTTATTTTATGACCTCCAGCCGCTGTGAAAGCCCTTACAGTTCACTTCAATGCACATCGTCCCTTACGAGTACACAACACACACACACACACACACACACACACACACACTCCTGCACACGCCATCTACACTCTACTATTTCCACATCTCTATAAAAAACACCATAAAGATATCACTATAATTCGAGTCTAAACAAACTAACCTCCCATCAGAGGCTTATTTCGTGTGTACGGACTCGAATGGAGGCCGTTAGATATAAACCCATTTTCTAGACGCAACACACACGTGGGATCGGTGATATAACAGCATGGCGCGCGGCAGAATTGCTACACACACGACACGGCCATCGAAGTGAAATAAATATAAATGATCATCAGTGAAGAGAGCAGCGTGAGTGTAGAAAAAGCATTGGATTTAAATCGAGTGCCGTATGAAGAGGTATAGATAACGCTGCTTGCTTATAATCTGACTGGAGACTCTATCAAGTTGAAACGTTCTGCGCTTATTATTATGGATTAGCACTAGCTAAACGTGTCCATTATAGGCAACTCGTCAGTTAGAACGTGAGCTAGATATGTGCAATGGATATAAAAAGTCTATACACCCCTGTTAAAAACATGTCAAAAAGAATCATGTAAAAACAGGGGTGTGTAGACTTTTAGTATCTATCGTAACGGGGGTGTGTAGACTTTTAGTATCTATCGTAACGGGGGTGTGTTGACTTTTAGTATCTATCGTAACGGGGGTGTGTAGACTTTTAGTATCTATCGTAACGGGGGTGTGTAGACTTTAAGTATCTATCGTAACGGGGTGTGTAGACTTTTAGTATCTATCGCAACAGGGGTGTGTAGACTTTTAGTATCTATCGCAACGGGGGTGTGTAGACTTTTAGTATCTATCGTAACGGGGGTGTGTAGACTTTTAGTATCTATCGTAACGGGGTGTGTAGACTTTTAGTATCTATCGCAACAGGGGTGTGTAGACTTTTAGTATCTATCGTAACGGGGGTGTGTAGACTTTTAGTATCTATCGTAACGGGGGTGTGTAGACTTTTAGTATCTGTCGTAACGGGGGTGTGTAGACTTTTATTATCTATCGTAACAGGGTATGTAGACTTTTAGTATCTATTGTAACGGGGGGTTGTAGACTTTTAGTATCTATCGTAACGGGGGTGTGTAGACTTTTAGTATCTATTGCAACAGGGTGTGTAGACTTTTAGTATCTATCGTAATGGGGGTGTGTAGACATTTAGTATCTATCGTAACGGGGGTGTGTAGACTTTTATTATCTATCGTAACGGGGGTGTGTAGACTTTTATTATCTATCGTAACGGGGGTGTGTAGACTTTTAGTATCTATCGTAACGGGGGTGTGTAGACTTTTAGTATCTATCGTAACGGGGGTGTGTAGACTTTTAGTATCTATCGTAACGGGAGTGTGTAGACTTTTAATATCCGTCATAACTAATATCATGATGCAGGTTTTAGGCGTGCTGAGTAAGTTTGATAAAGTTAAATATACTCTTACACACTCAGGCGTCTTTAGACTTCACATCGATATTTAGAAGTATAAGGTCCCTTCATATAATAATTTAGTGTCAAGACTGAAGTGTACATTTTTGATTTTTTTTTCCTCCCAAAACAGCATGCACCACGAGCATCTTGTTCCTCTTACACGCTAACAATTTTAATTTTTTTTAAAAAAATGACACGCCCTAATCTTATCCGTTTACGCATATATGTAATGTCATGGGACGTCCACAAACGAGTTAGAGAGAGAGAGAGTCAGGCACAATTCGAAGATGCTAGAGTCTCCTGCTTTCATGAAAGCATTAAAAGATGACCCGAGGCGATGAGAAAACGACTGAACGTTGAGCCGAGAGTGAGACGGGTCATCCTGTGTTCACCCTGGACAGCGCACGAAGACAAATGGACACCGGTTTCTGTAGCCAGTCAGAGAACACTCATCTATAAATGCTAACCAAAAAAAATCTTTCCCCAATGCTAGATCGACGTCAATCTGTCCTGACCCAAAGGTCAAAGGCGAGCCTGTAAGAGAAAAAGAAGGAGGACTTCATCGCCACAACATGCGCTTATCAGA
>NC_030432.2:21355894-21378394 GCF_001660625.3 Ictalurus punctatus
TAACATTAAATACAAATTTGGAAGAAAAAACATGAAAAATCAGGTACAAAATATCAACAACAAAAAAATAAACCAACAAAAAAACCCATACACTACACGTGAAGTGTCTAAAAAGCATGTGTGTTTATTAACGTGACGTTCGTGTGACTTGTCTACGGTTTTCCCGCTCGTATCCTTCCTTCCAGTTTGCTCCCTCTTGTGTCCGTGTCTCTCTCTCCCCCTCTTCAGTTCCTTCTCCCCAGTGATGGATCAGCTCTTTCACTCTGTCACCCCCCTTTCATGCGTCGTCTCATTCACCACGGGAGGAGTCTGGCCCTTTTCTCTTTCTAAACACCTTCTATCTATCATGCTGGGAGGACTGGGAGCAGTCGCACGTCCCCTCTCGCACTCTCATGCTCTCTCTCGCGCCTCCCCTCTCCGTGCAATCACCAGAGATCAGGATGAAATATGGAGGAGGTAAGATGGGACCATTTTGGGCTCTGATGGTTGTTGGCGTCTCTCTCTCTCTCTCTCTCTCTCTCTCTCTCTCTCTCTCTCTCTCTCTCTCAGGACGGTTGTGTCTCTCTGCCCCAGGTGACAGTGCTAAATACGTTCGTCTCTAGGGGAGTGAATCCCCTCTCCATTTATTTCATAAATGAATGTTGCCTGGCCAGATCAGTAGGAGTCGGATACTCCTTGGATGTGTGTGTGTGTGTGTGTGTGTGTGTGTGTGTGTGTGTGTGTGCGCGCTTTAGGAAATAAAATGTAAAATACATATTGAAGTTCCTATAGTCCAGTATAAGGGTTTTTAAGACAATTTGACAAAACTGATATCAACATAAATGAATCAAACAAGAAGATAAATGAAAAATCTTTTTTTTTTTTAAATAATTAAAATATCATCTCTGAAAATAAATGATGTGAAAAATTGTGACATCACAACATAAATAATCATACTTTTGATAATATAGTGTCATATTGCCCAGCCCTACTACACAAGTGAGCATGCGTAAGTGTGTGTGTGTACGAGTGTGTGTGTGTGTGTGTGTGTGTGTGTCTACCACACACCTCCAGGGGTCAGTGTTACTAAATAATCAGCAGTTAATCTGCGCAGACCGGACACGTGGTGCAGTGGAAGCGCTTTGGCATCTGTGCATGTGCGTAAGAAAGAGGGTGATTGAAAAAGATCAGATTCTTCTATTGTCACTGCACAAAATTTACTTGTGATGAAGAAAACCTCGCTGAGACGACATGAGGAACAAACCTTGAGAGGACCCAGGTCTCAAAATGGAACGTGTCTATTCTGTGTGCTGCCACTCAAGCTGTTTCAAAAAACTGATATTGATACAGTTGGAATTCATTTGATTTCAATAACCCCACCTCTAACACCAACATTCGACACCCCCCAGTCAAAGAAAGAAGCGGTAAGAAAGGCTACAACGAATAACCCCACCTCTAACCCCAACCTTCTACACCCCCCCCAGTCAAAGAAAGAAGTCGGAAGAAAAGCTACAACCGATGACCCCACCTCTAACCCCAACCTTCTACACCCCCCAGTCAAAGAAAGAAGTCGTAAGAAAAGCTACAACCAATGACCCCACCTCTAACCCCAACCTTCTACACCCCCCAGTCAAAGAAAGAAGTCGTGAGAAAAGCTACAACCGATGACCCCACTTCTAACCCCAACCTTCTACACCCCCCAGTCAAAGAAAGAAGTCGTAAGAAAAGCTACAACCAATGACCCCACCTCTATCCCCTACTTTCTACCCCTCACCACCAAGTCAAAGAAATAAGTGGTAAGAAAGGATACAACCAATAACCCCACAACTAACCCCAACCTTCTACCCCCCAACACCAAGTCAAAGAAAGAAGTCGTAAGAAAAGCTACAACCAACGACCCCACCTCTAACCCCAACCTTCTACCCCCCCAGTCAAAGAAAGAAGCGGTAAGAAAGGCTACAACGAATAACCCCACCTCTAACCCCAACCTTCTACCCCCACCTCAGGTCAAAGAAAGAAGTCGTAAGAAAAGCTACAACCAATAACCCCAACCCGGATTTTCTCCCTAATTTACTCTTGCCCAATTCTCACCCACCAGTTAATTCTCTCCTATCATAGTACACTTACCAACCTGAGAGGGAAAAGACTATCACATGCTTCCTCTGACTAACGTCAAGCCAGTCAACCGCATCCTTTCAGACCGATGCTAATGCTGCATCGTAACACACTCGGAGGAAGGCACTCTGTCCTCTTCCCCATACATGACCTCATAGATGAGCACTCTTGGCTAATGTCACTGTGATTGACAGGGAAGTCAGTTTGATCCTGCCACCCAGAGAGCATAGCAGCGGCATCGTCGGAATTCAAACTCGCTATCTCCAAAGGTTTTCCATTCACTTGAGAACCACCTCAATCTTCTTAACCACTCCACCCCTCCAAAAAAAAACAAAACAAACCCTAGCAATACGCCATTTTTACACCGCAAAGTTCCCTTTGTGGATTAACATAAAGCCTATAAAGTAATAAACACAGTATCGCTATTTAGAAACATACATATGCAATGTATACAATAACTCCCCCTTCGTCTTTCCTCGGCTTCTGTCAGCTTCTTACTCTGAGTCTGTATTTCCCAAATCTACAGCTCCACCAGCACCCCCGTCTCCCCAGCAGAGCTAAAGATAGAGGCGGGAGTGAAGAATCCTGATTACTCCACACTCTCCAGACATTATTAGGCAATATGTGCAATTAATTGAATTGTGGGGCTGACGGTGCACGGGGCACCAAAGGCAGCGTTTCTCATTAGCCTCAGTGCATTCCCTCCGTCACCTAACGAACAATAACGGAGCTCTCAAACACAAATGCCATTATGGAGATACCGTGCAAGCACCTCGCACCATAATTGGCTGGATTGCTATCATTAAAAAGGGGAGGGATTTAGTCAGAAAGCAATAAGCAGCAGTTATATAAAGAACGTATGCGATCCTGTTATGCTCAGACTCAGGTGAGGGGAAAAGACTATGTCTACGATGAAGCGAATGAAATGACTGCGACAGAGATGCACATTTCCATTAGATCTTCAGTCTACTTCAGAGCGAGATCTTCTTGTCTAATACTCTTGAGTGTTTTGCTTAGACGACAGTCTTTACTCTGACTTTGTTACGCCCTCGAACGTTGCAATACCCAATTACAACTTGACTTGAGCTGTTAACACGGGCAGGAATTTAGCAGCTTGTCTCGTCTCGCACGTCCCCATGAGAAGCGTCTACAACTGCTGCTCGAGTCTGTCTGAGTCACGTCCAGGGCCGCGCAAACAGCTGCTGTTATTTACTTTAATCTAGCTGGGAAAAAAAAAAAAAAAAAAAAAAACGCCGATGTGTCTGGAATATCAAAGAATCAATAAGACCAACAAGTGTCACATGCTTCCTTATTCTTATTCGCATTCTCATTTTTGGCTCAATGAATCATGAAGATGTCTTTCACTATGACACACGCAGCATAAAATATTATCCATCCATCCTATCCATTTTCTGTACCGCTTATCCTACACAGGGTTGCGGGAAGCCTGGAGCCTATCCCAGGGGACTTGGAGCACAAGGGGGGACGGGGGACACCCTGGACGGGGTAGGTGAATATTACTTTAATTGTAATTTAAACCTTGTATACAGTATACAAGTTTGAAAAGTCTTACAGATAATGAGCATTTCCTAAAAGGGTTTCCTAAAGATTTCCTAGAGTTTCAGTTCAGATCACACACTTATGACAAGGGACCATGTTATCCAACTTCTATCGTGTTACATATGTGAACCCAGTTTTCCATAAACTTTAAAAAGGTCATCATACTTGGTAGAGAAAGTATTCAATGTGAATATACTCAGCTTATACCGACAATAACGGATCTTTGTAGATGCTGTGTACATTTCTGCTGAAAACCTGAAATATTTAAGAGAGGAGTGAGAATTAGTTGGGGAAGGTACTATGCTGAGGGCCTAGGGCCTTATGGCAATGTCTTAAGGCTAGCATCGCATGTCTCAGACATCCTCATTCACCTGACTGACAGCCTGTGCTAACTTTCCTCACTGCCCCCGATTTTCTCCAGCGCAACGAGAGCCTCGTTAAGTCACCGCTGTTTTTCGCTCGTCTGTCGCTCTGGGAATTCGGCTATCCGGGCTTCCTGTAGGCTTCCTATTGCACTCTCTTGCCTAAAAATACAGGAGTTCAACTGGAGTTCATGTTAAAGTTACTCTTTAAAATCTAGGGTTTACATTCACTTGCAGTTTCTTTTTTGAATGGTAGTAGGTTATTAAGATTCCATGCGTGCCTTGAAGCGGATATCAATTATAAGAAAACCTCTGGCTTCTTCTTCTTCTTCTTCTGGGCTTGAGTACGGTTAGATAATCTGTCGATATGTAGGATTTTCATTTAGCGGTTAATTCGTCAGTGAGAGCGGTTCTGATCCGAACACGCGGTGTACTGAAACAGCGTTCCGCGTGGTTCAAAAGCATTTCTGGGAATGTGAATGCATGGCAAATAGAAATAGAAATAGAATCCACTGCGTAATGATTTTCCAGTCATGCTCAGTGGTTTCTTCAATAGCATGTGCATTATGTGGCTTTCCTTCCCTCTGCCTAAAGCATGCAAACCACAGGTGTGAACAAACATAGGCTCACAAACACGGGCTCAGAGTAATTACCAGTCTACAGTAGGCCCAACTCACACAGTCACGCATGTCTGTATGTCCGTACGAGTGCGCCTGGCCATAGGATACTCTGCAGGGTTAGTCCAATCAGTTCTGACTCTTACACAGTGTAATTTATCATGAGTGCGCACACAAACAGCGTGGAACACTTTTGTGAATTTCTCTCTTTGCACAACAAACCATATACTGGACGAGTGGTCGATAAGCCTAAAGTCTCAGTCTTAGGCACTCTGGTCAGAGTCTTCTGTATGCTTTTCTGGCCACAAGCTTCAGGACCTCAAAGGCTGCAATCTGATTGGCTCTCCTTATGTCCATGCTCCAGTTTCTGACAGGAAAACAAACTTTGCTACACAGCAACACAATGAGCTATTTGAAGCACTTGAGACATACAGTGGGTGGAAATAAGTATTGGACGCATCAACATTTTCTTCAGTAAACATATTTCCAATGAGGCTATTCACATGAAATTTTCACCAGACTTTGGTATTAACTCAAGAAATCCGCAACTATAAAGAATTCACAACATTAAAGTCCATAAATGAAGTTACGTGGAATAAACTGGAATGACACGGGGAAAAAAGTATCGGACACATTAACTGAAATTTATTTACTACTTAGTGAAGAAGGCTTTGTTTGTAATGATAGTTTTCAGTAATATATTTACTGAAAAAAAAAAAAAGCTTACACGTTCAATACTTACTTCCCCCCATTGTATGTCTCATGTGTTTCAAATAGCTCATTGTGTTGCTGTGTTCCAAAGTTTGTTTTCCTGTCAGAAACTGCAGCATGGACGTAAGGAGAGCCAATCAGATCGCAGCCTTTGAGGTTCTGAAGCTTGTGGCCAGAAAAGTGTACAAAAGTGTACTCTGACCAGAGTGCCTAAGACTAAATTTGGAGGTTTTACAAATGCTCATCACTTCAGTTTATCCTCCATCTTGACTCGAAACAAATATCTGATAGAAAACACAGTGTGGGGGGAAAAAAATGACATAAATTTCTATATCTATGAATTACAACACACCAAAGTATCTGCATGCTTTTGTAATCACCATGACAACCACATAAACTGTAGTCAAGCACAATGTATAAATGCAGGAAGTGATCAACGAGTGAATCGACACTCACACACACACAATCCTTCGACCCTCGAGCCATTGTGTAGCCCTGCCAAGCGCCAGCAATTTACACTGCAGATAAACACAGTGTGTGAATGTGGATGTGTGAACAAAGAAGGCCCTCAGCAGCTGCTATCAGTTTACTTGTCCGAAAGCAACGAGTGTGTCTCAATCACCTCCGGTTACCCATGGCAACGACCCTGATGAGAGTAATCAAATAAATAAATAAATAAATAAATAAATAAATAAAGTGGGGCTATGTGAAGGAGACTTTGTATAAGTGAGATATGAGGAGACCCAGAGATAAAGAGAAATGGAATCATGGGAATTATTCAGAATTATGCGCAACAATCCATGATTAATCTTTGACATTTTCACAGTAAGCTAGGTTTTCTAGGTAAGTTTGACGGACATCTGCATTGTGATTGGTTAGAGTAAAGCTTACACAAGATTAGCCCCACCCACTTTCAATCAAAACAGCAAAACGACTGCTGAAGTAAATGTAAACATTGAAATGTAACCGATAATTACTCATTCATAATACGGACTGTACCCACAAGAAAGCAATAACAATAATCTAATGACAAACAGTTTGGAGACGCTAAGTGTTCCTTGCTTAGGTACAGTCTATTAGCGTCATGGCTTCCGCACAAAATTAAACAAAAACTTTCATACAACAACTATGTTTTTACCCTTGAAGTAAAGGGAACATTTGGTACATTTTATATTCTGGTTGGGATTACATACATTGGGATTAAAGAGAAAGTAAGCAAGATAGCAGGTATAGTCATAAATGTATTAGCTAGCCCACCAGGCAAGCTAAAGCCCCAATCTGCCGCCCAATTCCATACTATGGTTAGCAGTCAATCTAATTGACTCGACAAAAAAGTGGTATTGAACATAATGTAACTGCAATATGGCAAGCTAGTTAGCTAGCATTACTACAGACTAAAGAGAAATGTATGTGTATATTATTGTTCTATATGTGTATATTATGTGTGATTATTATTCTGGTCTAACAAAGTTTGTAATCTGGCAAGTCACTGGCCAACGTTACAGCTTTGAGACATGGTGCCACTTCAATGGTTGAAGATATTATTCGAGTCTGGCTAGCATCTGTCAAGCTAGCATGTTAACTGTGAGGTGCATTCATGTAGTTGCTTGACTGATGTGTGTAGTGCAGCGGGTGGTGGGATTCGGAAACGTGCACTATAATTACAGCATCAAAGGACAATAAGGGGTGCAATATATATATATATATATATATATATATATATATATATATATATATATATATATATATATATATATATATATATATTTCTGGTTGTTGAACCTACATGCCTCTTGGCCAACTACATATACAAAGTGAATTGCTGCTTGTCCCGGGTATTAATATATGTGCGTCTATCATGAAATGTATGTGTGTGTGTGTGTGTGTGTGTGTGTGTAAAACTGAACCTTGTTTAGACTTTGTCTGTTTGCATTTAAGCCAATTGAAGCCACTCAACTGCTTTTATTTTCACCTCCAGCATCCTGGAAAGCCTTAAACCCACATGTAAGACCTCCATCAGCTACACACACACACACACACACACACAGAGCCCTGCCACTTCTTATAACACACATACGATATCCTGTTGCGAGTGTCATAGTGTTCTTTCCTCTTTGTCTCAGCAGGAACGGACTTAAGGGGATTAAGTTACAAAATTGAAAAATTGAATGAATAAATTTATATTTGGAAGTGTAGCGTTTAATCCGCGATGAATGAAGAACTTGTCACAAATCTACGAGCGGAGTAAAGATAAAGTCGAACTCACCTACAGATGGAGAGGAGACAGCAGGCCAAGGACACATGGAAGAGAAAGAGGAGAGAAAAGAAAGGGTTCAGTTTCTTCTCGGTGTTTAGGAAACGATAGCTGGGTGGTTATGTAGGAGTTGCACACGCTCGCACAGCTGTAGCATCTCCAAACGTAACGAGTCAGAAACCAAAGGAACACTGAGTGGAGTTTTTTGCCGGTGTTCCAGCGCTACAACACACACACAGAGCCATGACTCTCCCTTTAATCTCTTAAACCTTTGACCTACAGAGTTGTGGAACTTCACTTTCAGCCTTGACCGTCTCTCTCTGTGCTCTTTCTAGAGTGTCATCCTGAAACAACACACATTTCATCTGAACACTGGGCCCAACTGTAGAGACACAGCAGTAGTAAGCTTGCATTACTGTGCATGTGTGTGTGTGTGTGTGTGTGTATCCACTATATCTGTAGTGTGTGTGATTACCATGGACGAAGAGTTCCATTTGTCTCCCTGCACTGAGAAAAGAACAGAAAACCACTTTCCTCCAAACCAGAGCTGGGAAGTAATAAAGGCACAATCACAAGTTTCTATGAACGCACTTATTCTAACACGTTAGCGTTTCTATGGTAACACCCAGGGACTTGTACGGCAGACACGCCGCATAATCTAAGCCTAATAATAAACCGATCAAAACCGTTTAATCGTTGATACGGTGAAATGTTCTGTACGTAGACATTTATGTTACATTTATAGAAGGAGTCTCCAGTGTCAGGACTGAGGATGTTATTTATTTATTTATTTATTCATTTATTTATGTTTATCGCTGCTATAACCTAAGTGAGAACTCGTTTCATAGACGTTACACAACGGATAAAAGGTAAGACGTGTCACTCATAAATACATAACATTGTAAAAGTTGACAAGTTGCTGTGGTATAAGATGAATAAAACACTTTAATTGTGCAGTTATAGGAAGATAATCAGCTTCGGGGTGATAGCAGTAGCTGGGATTCATCACACCAACCCGTTGTTGATTATTTATTTTCCTATAACAGCGTGTCCCAAAGTGTTTCATTCGTTACTTAACGACTGCTTTTACTACATTATAAGCATGCTAGCTGATAAAAATCAGCAATGTTTGGAGAAACAAAGTAAAAATAAATAAATAAATAAATAAATAAATAAATAAATAAATAAATAAAACAAATCAGTCACTAGAGCAAAAGAGCAAAAAGGTTCTCTCTGAGTTTACTATGTGATTGAATGAGCTCATGTCACCGCTAATCAGAAGAAAGATTCCTTATATCGTATCTTATGCATCGCTCAAGCAGAGATAACCTCCTGTACGTCTCTCTCTCTCTCTCTCTCTCTCTCTCTCTTAATCTAGGCGCTTTTCTCTCTCTTTGAGCGTCGAGTTCTACATGAAAGCAGTTATATGAAAGTGCCACCTCCACACATGCCCTCTCAGCTGCTAAACCTGGAGCTTCACTTCTTCTCCATCTCATCTCCTACTTCTCTTTGCTACATTTCAGAGCAGCTTTGACTTTTTTCCCCTACTACTTCTATATTCACGTGGTTTTAAGTTCTACAGAGCGTTTACATCACTCGCCCAGTGAAGGACAAAGTGGTGTATTAGACACACTGTCAAATGTTATTGTAACCAAAGTCCTTCTAGTAAAGTTTGTCTGCTTGGCGGCCATCTTGTTGACACTCCGGGGCAGTTATTCACAGTCATAAGTCCTGGGTAATATCAACTGGAATTTGGAGAGACCCATAAACCTTAAATAAATCGATTAAACCGCACAGATTTGTCTAGAATTCGACTAAAATGGCATGAATAATTGCTAGTCTTTGACTGCAATAACAACAATGACTGAGTAAATTACTTTCCCAGCCAGCATTCTAATATAATATCACATTTAATGTAGGTTTGTTTATTTAAAAATCAAAAATGAGTGTCACGATTTGTAACTTTTCCTTTTCTTACAGCCTCTGGATGTCCTTCAAGGTCTTTAATGATGATCCATAGTTGTTGTAGCACTAGCTTGGCTATTTCTGCACATTATTAATAATACAGATACACCAGTGCGCCAGTACCAAAAACTGGTATGAGGTATCAGTCCATTACCATGCTCATTTACTCATACAACAAGTATTCCAACACACCTTCCGATACCAGGTGATACTCTATAACGTACTAACGAACAAAAATGATATCGATCGTTAACGACAGCGATCTGGATGGATTTCAGGGTGAATGATGACGGAGGGATTCTGACAGAAACGTACTTTACTTACAGACAGGCTTTTCTCAGGTGAACCAAAATCCTGGAAAAAGCAGGGTATAATTTTTGTCTTTTTTTTTCATTAATTTTTTTATAAAAGCAATATTTTGCATCCTTTCTCAAATTCTCAAATCAAGCCTTGCATTTAGATTTCAATACATCACACAATATGTCTGTCATAATGCAGGTTTACAGAAATCCAGTTAAAAACAGGAGGAAAATTAAGAAGAAACCCAAAGGACAACTCCGACAAGAAAGATTTTATTATAGTACGAAGTGTTTAAAAAACACAAGCGTTAAGTAAGCTAATTATTAAAAATGCAAGTAAAGCTCAATTGAAGTAAAGATACAATAAGTTGTGGTGTAAGAAGTCATCTATATAGTGAGCGAATGCTGGATAAATACAATGAAGACCGTGGAAACGGCAGCATCCTGAAGAGACGCGGCAGAAAACTGGATTAAAACTGCGCCAGTATTATATCGTCTCCATCTCAGCATTACAAAACGAATCGCTTCACCTCGGGATCTTGCACCGACAGCATCTCGGATAGCAGGAGTCTTGTACAGCTCAGCAAAAAGATACAACAGATCGTTAAGTCTGTCTGGAGCACACAGTACTTGACATATGGTGTATATGATAATCGTAATGCAAGCTGAGACTGCTGCACGCCTAAATATATCGGCTTAACTCGACACCGAGAGCCGGAAGGCAGCACAGGCATGAGGGCACCCTCAGACATTAACGTGTCTCCGTTACACCTGAGTGAATGAGTAAAAATTCCACCGACATCTTCGTTTTAACATAGAGGGATAGAGTCTGGATAAACATGGAGTCTTTCAGGGTCACAATTCTAGACCCTGATATGCTGCTACGAGACTTGGTGCATCATAAAAAGTGATCAATTCATTGACGCCAAACTGACTTGGTGAGAAATTTGTATGAGTCAGGCAGATATAGCTGGAATGGAGTGGTGTGATGAAGCAGAGTTACTGTTCCCATTCCAAACTTGATTATTTTTCCTATAACAGCATGACCTGAAGTGTTTATTTCCTCTTACACCACAGCGATACGCCAATGGTTATTTATTTATTTATTTATTTATTGAAGAGCGTCATCGGTTTTATCCGTTTACAGTTAAGTCAGTTCCTGTTCTCACTTACATTACAGCAGCTATAAAGAGTTGTTCCCTCACCAGCATCTCTTTCCTTTTTTTTAAAAAAAAAAATCTCTTTCTTGAAGTTAATAAGACGAAAAACGCAGCTTTTCACGTTACCTAGAAACCTGCAACGCGTAAACTCGCCCGTCTCGAAGATTTCAGAGAACTCAACGTTTTCCAGCTTTCCTTCTGTACTCTTACAAAGCGCTGACACTGGAGACTCCTTCCATGAATAATAAACAAATAAATAAATGTCTGCTTATTAGAAAACCTCACCACGTCGACAATGTTTTAAATCAGTTTATGTAAAACATCTGTCATACAGTCTTTACTACACCTTCTGACCAATCAGGTTTGAGAGTGTTTTGTGTGAAACAAAAATATTATAATGCGATCTTCGATCGTAGCCAGAAAGCGAAGGAAAACTGGTAGAAATCTAGTTTTTTAATATCTAGTCAGTTACTTTTACTGTGAAATATCGACGGAGTTAGAAAAGCGACAACACTCGGAAGTGTTTACTGTGATGTGAACATACAGTCTCGCAACATCGATATCATATCATCACACTGCCAAGGCTTTAACAATAGATTTCGTATTTAAAGCTACAATACAAAGCCTCAAGTGTGTTTTGTGGGGAACGGAACATTTTTGCCAACTTTTTTCCCAATCTAAGAAACTCCAAACAAAAGAGGGTTCATTATTTCAAACATAAATCTAAAAAAAAAAAAAAAAACCCTGGCTGCTCTTAAGTGCTTTTTGCGCTTTTGTTGCATTTGACATATGTTTAATATGTCCTTTTATTTAGAAACAAAGCGGCGTTGCATTTTGGTCTTACTAAAGCTAAATCTCTGGGCAAGCTTTATAATAATAATTTATTGCACACATGCCAGTTTCAATTCATTCAGCAGTCCAATGACCCTCGCTGTGAAGCCCATGGGGAACAAGCCAAGCTTTGGTTGTGGGTTTTGAACGCCTTGGAGGCAAGACCATCGTTTCTTCAAGACCATCATTCTGTCTCGTTCACCCTCTCGCTTGTTGTGGTGTGGTGCCATAGCTGAAAATGTAACACTGTATGTCGTGGGAGAGAGAGTGAGAGTGAGAGAGAGAGAGAGAGAGAGAGAGAGAGAGAAGCGTGGAGTGGCTAGCATATGTGAGATCACATGTGTGCAATCATTAGCGGAGCATGTGGGCCAAAGCAAGCAGAGGACTCCGATTGAGCCTGATCAAAGTACTTCCTGCCGAGCGGTTAAAACAAAGACCTTATTGTGGCTGTTTCTGAAGAACGAGAAAACGAGTTGGCAAATGGCGTCTGAGAGATGGAGAAAGAAAGGAAAAATGTTACACTAGCATAGAAGGCATGAAATATAATAATAATAAGTCTTTATTGGTTGGATATACATTACAGCACAGTGAAATAATTTTTTCTTTACATATACCAGCATGTTAGGAGGCTGGGGTCAGAGTGCAGGGTCAGCCATGATGCGGCGCCTCTGGAGCAGAGTGCTAAGGGCCTTGCTCAGGGGCCCAACAGCAGCAGCTTGGCAGTAACCCAGAGCCTGGCAGGGCTGGGGCTTGAACCCCCGCCCTTCTGATCAGTAACCCAGAGCCGTAACCGTCAAGCCACCGCTGCCCCGAAAATATGCAGACAAGTCACAGAAATCAAAAAGTGAGAATCTTCTATTTTATTCCTCATCTAAAAATGCACAACCTTACAATTTTCTCCTTTCTTTAGCTAGATGATTTACCAAACACAACAGATCCATTCATTCATTCATTCATTCATTCTCCTGGTCAGAATCATGCTAGATCCAGAAACCTTTTTTATTGATCCTTACCAGAATGTAAAGAGAGACTGCAGCACCTACAGACGCTCAATATATAAGGAATAAAACACTCTGCATCGTGCTGTTTTAGGAAAATAATCAACAGCAGGCTGATGTGATGAAGCAGATTTACTGCTGCTACACATCCACAAGCTGATTTCTTTCCTATAAAAGCATCTCCCAAAATGTTTTATTCCTCTACACCACAGTAAGCTGCCAACAACTATTTTTCCTTACAAAGCACACACTGAATTTTTTACCCGTTTATAGTTACACTGCTGATGCAAATCGAGATTTGGATAATAAAATCAAGCACTGACAAATGTGAGCTAGTTTACTAGTAGTTAACTAGCTAGCTAGCAAAGTTTGATAAGTTTTTTATTTATTTATTTATTTTTTTTTTAAAACAGATTAAGGTTTCGGAACGTTTGAGAAACACATCAGCTATAAATGTCCGTTCCCTTACCAGCCTCTCTTTGATCCCCCTCTCTTAAACTTAATGACAAAAAAAAAAAGAGTCTGTCATGTTACAGAGCAAACGCAAAGTGTTAAGAAATCCCTCTTAAAGACTTTTCCAACTATCCTGGGATTACTGGGAGGTGGGAATACAATCTCACCCGGACGAGCTGTAGGGCAGAATGTACAAACACATTCACATTCAGGGGCAATTTAACATAGCCAATCCACCTCCTGACACGTTTTTGAGAGGAAACTGGAGAACTCTGAGGAAACCCTCACAAACACAAAGTGAACACGAAGCACAAAACTTGACACAGAGACTAACACAAGTTCAGGGCCAAACTTGGTATTCCTGGAGCTGTGAGGCATCAACACTCTGTTTTCAGTAACGTGGAATAAGTATTCATTAAACAGCAATAAACTTACAGTCCACTACAGTGAGGTTTCTGAGGACCCAGCTACCAAAAACCAGAAAAGCTGTACACGGCATGATGGGATGGCAAGACTCCATGATCGCTCAGAAGTCTTTCGCTATTTCTCTCTCTCTCTCTCTCTGTCCTGTGGTGATGAGTTTCGCAGAACCTTATGCCAGTAGACAGTATGGGGCAGCTGAGAGCTCAAGGCCATGGTGGAAATTGACCACAGAGTAGAATTACAGGGCAGAACTCAGCAAAGTCACCCCACCTAGAACCCAATACCATCTTCTCCTCCATTTCTCCTCCTTGAGTGCCTGGTATCCATATAGAGCAACTATATGAAACCAGAGCACTAAAAATCAAGCAATTTTTAAGAACCGGAACTGCTGGGATAGAAAAATGAGACACAATACTGTTCTCAGATCAGCATTCGATCAACAGCAGAACATGGAAAAGACAACCTGGTCTATTTTATATTGCCCATATTTCTTTCTTATGCAGTCCAGCCGAGAAGAGGAGAGCGTTACAAAGCCTTAATCACTTTCAGCACAGCCTAATTTGTGAAAGGACAGAATGGTTTTCTTCTCCCCTACCGAGGAACATTTCCCTCCTCCATTAACAGGCTCCAGCTGCCTCATGTCCTTCCAGTGTAAATAGAAAGGGCCATCAAAGAGCATATTTTCTTTCTCCTCAGTCCATTTGCCTAATCCTGATGAGCCACTGGGGAAAGGAATATATTATGGGTGTGAGGACATATTCTCTGTGCTTTATTCTCTTTCTCAAGGACCAACTGTCCCAAAATAATGGGGACATTCTGCAGTTTGGGAGACTAATTGTTGAGTGAGAAAGTTTGGATACCCTGAGGACATAATCGAGAAGACAAAGAAATTCAATTTATAGCTACAAGATGTTAGGTTTCAAAGCTGCTCCTTCATTTTCCTTTCCAAGTAACACAAGTTTGTATGTTAAAATGGAAAACGTCAACACCCTATTCTTACTTATAACGTCCAGTGCTGCTAATTTTTCAAGAAAAATTGCACTTATTAAAAAACAACAAATAAATAAAACCATATAATGTCTCTATAGGTGTAAAATATTATTTATTATTTCTTTTATTTCATATTGCTTAGTATACTTAAATATTAGGTTTTTGTTCTTTTTTCCTTCTTATTACTTGTTTTGTTTATTGATTATTTTATTAATTAGTAAAATTATTTAGCACTGGTTAACTTGTTTGTGATTATTGTTATCTTAAAAAAGGATTGTGTATGTTTATGCCTAATACTTGCACGTTCCAGTCTCATATGTCCTATATAAATAAAGGGTGCCAATAATTCCGCACAGTATACTGTCAAAAAGGATTAAAATATATGTTTTTTTTTGTATTGGTGTCTTATTTCTTTTCTTTCATTTCTTGGAATGCTACTTTTTGTAGAGACATTGTAAAAACAAACAAACAAACAAAAACAACAACAACAACAAAAACTGAGTAGTTTTCTGCAATAATTATTTATATTGCAATTTATATATATATATATTCATTTACACATCATTTACTGTATTCTGTTTAGGATAATTCAGTTCAATCAAAAATAAATAATCAAGTACGACATGGCTGAAATGATGGCCTTCTCAAGGCGACGCTTCCACCTACTTCCCAAAATGTTCATGAAGAATTAATAAAAAAAGGTCATTAAGTCTGTCAGTGAGAAGTTTTATGGCTCCGTCAAGAATACTTAGGAGTCAAATTGCAGAATTTTATTGAAGACTTTCCAAGTCCTTGAGCATGAAAGCTGAAACGGACAAAATGAAAGATCTCCAGGTCCCGGGGCAGGCCAGGTCTACAGGAAGCTTCAACTATCAAGTGAGTGTCACCTTGAGGCAGCTTGTCAAAACTGGACACTGATGTTACCTTGGCCTGTTAGCCTAAGGCATGGGAGGAGAGGAAGAGGAAGACATCTCCCACTATCGTGATACAGTCTTCTGTCCTGGCTCTGAACCAGCGTCTCTATATCAGAGAAACACTCAGGGCTTTACCGTTATTGAAAACTAATCAACAACCGGGTGGTGTGATGCAGCAGAGTTATTGTTGCTAGCCCAAATTTGATTAGTTTCCTATAACAGTACATCCTGAAGTGTTTTATTCCTCTTATACCATCATTTTGGATACACAAAGATACATTTTTTTTGGAAGAACAAGTTGTACTTTTCCTCCATTTATAGTTACATTTAATACCCCCATACATTATAAAAGCTATAAACAGTCGTTCCCTCACCAATCTCGTCATGTTGCCGAGAAACCGCAAAATTCAAACTCCTCTGACCAGTGATTTGAACTACTGTCAGAGCTGCCGTTACAGAAAATGAACCATCATATTTTGACCAGTCAGATTTATGTGGTATAAATAGAGAAAAGGCATACTGGAGACCTTTTTAGAACTTTGAGCTGAATGGGTCGACTCATATCTTGTACAGGCTGAGATCATCAGGGGCATGTGACATACTTGATTGATGGATCTTTTGTGTCTTGCAATCAGTGATAAGATCCTTGAGAAAACATAGTGGCTGTTCAAAATAAAAGCAAACACTAGCGAGGAGCAGACACAGTGACCGCTGCAGAAGATGTGCTTGCTCTCCAGTGCCCTGGGCACTCTGGGGATTTTCTATTACTTTCAGGGGAAAGATCCTGGCACTTGCAATAAATATTCACAAAGTTGGAAGGAACAGAGAAAGAATAAAACAGATAAAAAATAGAGACAACCACCTGGCTGGCTGCCAAGCCCTGTTATTCTTCTTTCTATCTCGACCAAGCCCTTACGCTCCGAGTAGGCAGCCTGCCAGAGAAAGGGAGTTTCATCACTCTGCCTACGCTCCATCCCTCTTACTATTTTTTTCTCTTCAGTTTTCTTTTCTTTCCGTCTCTCTGCTCAACTGGGCCCACTTTTCTACAGTTTTCTATTTACTCCTTTCCTACTTTCCTGCTCTCTTTTTCATCCAGTATTGCTATCAGGAAACATTTTAGACATCAGAATATACAACAATTTATAAGGCGCTCTTCTGAGAAAAGGTTATATCTAGAACCCTTAAGCTGTCTTTGGTATGTCGTCTGAGGCAAGCCATAAAGGTTCTATTTTAAATCCTATAACAGAATTTCCAAGTAGAACTCCTTTACGAGGTTAAGAACCCTTAGCTATCAAAGGAACACTTGTAGAACTCTTGTATGCTTGGTATTTAGGCCAACAAACTGCAAGTGCAGTGAAAAGAACTCTCGAGGAAGATGATTTCAAATACTTATGTCTCAAATCCTTATATAAGAAGAGTCTCAAAATATGTGAATTGAAATAAAGAGCAAATCTACAACCCTTTGGTTTTCTTTGGTTTGCCCCAATGGGAGAACCTTTCTATCTAGAACCCTACAACAGAGCATTTTCCTATCTGAGGGATATGATCTCTTAAATATCCAAAACACCTAACAATTATTCTACAAGTATAATTCAGGGAATCTAGCAAGGAGCCAGAAAATTTGAAAGTACCAAAATCATGTCTTCAATCCTGCTATGAATGCACACATAAGGACAAAGAAATGCATCTTCTACCCTTTTCAGTGGTCCAGATGACAGGTAATTAGCCCATTCCATGCCACTCAGAAGGGCAGTAGGCCCAGACAAAGCCACACTCATAACAGTCTGGCAAACTGTTGGCACCCATTGGACATCCGTGGGCTTGTGCCATGTGGGAGCAGCCCGCTGATTATCTGTCCAGGATTTTGTGGGTTTGGCATGGTGGGGTGGAGTAAAGAGTGAGAAAGGGAGAGAAAGGAAGGGACAAAGAAAAGACAAGTGAAGAGAATAGAGCAAAATTTGGCATTGGGAAACCAAGAATGGGCATGTACAGTATAGTAGCCAGCATTTTTGCTGGGGGCAACAATCTTTGTGTCTGGTGAAAGCTGGGAGCTAATATCACTCCATCTGAGCAAGTCAGACATGGGATGGCTAGCATCCCTGAGGCTGACAGGCTAATCAACATCAAGCATGCATTTTGCTTATGTGGCCTCTGATTATAGAATTATCCCATGATTCCACATTAATCTCTTTGTGCCGGTCTGGAACAGAGAGCCTCGAGCACCACTGGCTGACACCACCATGGGATGTAGAGAAGCAGAGGAAGGGAAGCTGTTTCCCCTCTCCTCTCCTTTATAGAGGTGGAGAGTTCTGGGAAGCATTGGATGAAAAAATGGGTAGCAGGTGTGATGGAATCTAGCACTCATTGGATTATGCATGCTAGCAACAGCGAGTCCCGGGGTGAAATGATGATAGATGCGCCAGTTCTGAGCCAGGAGGGATGCAGAAAAATGGCAAGGATGAAAGGAATGAAATAAGAGCCTGGAGCAAATTTAGTGTTTTTTTGCCTTAATTACAGAATAATCCATGTTTGCTGGGTCTGTTGAGGCTGTTCCCCTAGAAGCTGTTCAAACTCTAAAAGAAAGTTGAGTAGTAACTGCCAGTGCAAGCTGCAAACATGAAGATAAAGGACCGCTACAACTGCTGACGGACACTGTTGACAGTAACGTGTGAAGAAAGAGAACATAAAAGCACCTGATAAGTCTAAAACAGCCACCGGCAATGACATTTCAGCAGAAGCAAGCATCAGAACTCCAGTACTAATTAGAACACACAGGAACCAGGCTGAATGGTGTGTTTTTTCCCAGTGAACATTGGAAGTAACATGCATGAACATGGCATCAAACAGATTAGCTAAGGGCATCAAAAGAAAGCGCCAGCCGCCTCTGGCAGTCACGCAGCCTAGCCCTATCCAGGAGCTGTTTGAATGGCCTGAGCAAAACCCACACGCAACGGTTGTGTAATGAGAAGGGCCGAGTTTGCACTTCAAAAAGCCCCACAGGGAGTTCAATACAGAGACTGATTCAGTTTCCCCAAAATTTATAAGCTCATCAATACCATTGCTGTGGCATGGCTTTCATAACTGTCCAGGGATCGATTTTTGTTGGAAAGACACTGGCCGTTTTTTTTTTTTTTTTGCGGTCAGTAAGCGTGGTTCCTCAAGAAGGAGGAACAGATGGAGAGGAGGAATCTCATTCTATATAGAGAGGTTTATAATGAAATAGTGACAATCGATAGCGATAGATGGGTATAGAGACCGAGCCAGAGAAAGGGTGAGATGGTAGAGAGGAGAAGAGGATAAAAACAAATCTACTCTTCCCCCCACCAGGCTGTGTAATAACCTTTTAAATCATGTTTGACATTTTTAAGTTAGCCATAGTGGCAGTCCTGGGCAATATTGGAGACCTGATATTGAAGGCCTTTTCTGCCTCTAATCTCATTGCTTTTGTTTGACAATCCTCTCGCTCTTGCTAGCCTCCCTCCCCACTAGGAAAACCCATAAAGCCCACCTCTGGGCTGGTCTTAATCCTCTAGAGTGCCCCTGACTAGTGCACTAACTCAGCCCCCTTGCTCCCAGTCACCATTCCACGCTGACACTGGTTTCTAATGAGAACCCACTTCTAAAGGCAGGCTGCTGGCAAAGAGATGATACCGGAATGCCTTCTGGTGCTGCATGGTTAAATACACAATGGCTTTATGAGAGAGCCAAAAAGATTGCAAAAAAGCTGTGGCCTTTGTGCTGAGTAAACACAGGCGAGAGTGTTAAGCGTCTCTAGACTAATGCGGGAGACTCCACCTACCAGGCCTGGACTGGTGGTAACTGGTGGGTGAGCACACAGAGCAGAGAGGAGACATGGACACAGTGTACAAATAATGTTCCGGCTAGAGGTACGCATTGTAATTATGGAACTCAGAAAAAAAAAAAAAACAGACTCGCTTTATCCTGGTCAAGGTCACAGTGGTTTTAATTACTAATGTTAATTAATATTATTTCCATTTTGGGAAATTAAAAAAATTTGTTAGTTCCAAAATGCCAGTTGAAGGTACCAGCATAAGTAATCACTGCAGGAGTGGATGGGGTTGGTTAAGTGCATACTTGGAGGCAGGTGTAATTCGACAAGTGTACTGTTTCTTCATGAGAGGGTGGGATTAGTCAAAAGTGTCTTTGGGAGTGGGTGGGATTAGTCAAGAGTGTCTTCCTAAACAGGTGGGATTGCCTTCATAAACAGTGGGTAGGATTGGTAAAGATTGTGTTTGCGAGTGGGTGGGCTTGGCCAAGAGTGTCTTAGAGACTGGACAGGATTGGTCCAGAGTATTTTTGCTAGGGGTTGGGATTGGTCAAGAGTGTAGTCAGGAGTATTTGGGATTGGTCTTCAGGAGCAGACAGGTCAATAGTATGTTTGGGAGTGGGTGGGATTGGTCAGAAGTGTCTTCCAGAGTGGGTGTGATTCATCAGGATTGTATTCTGGAAAAGGTGTCATTTCAAGGAATCATTTTAAAGTGTATTTGCTAATTGGTTAAGAGTGTAGTTGGGGGTGTGTGGGATTAGTCAAGATTGTCTTGGGCAACACAGATGGCCAACAACACTAAGACATTTCCAAGACATTATTCTTGTTATTCTAGTTAACTGTCTTATCACTATCGTTGAGTATTACTCACGGTTATATCGGCTTCTGTTCATATTAGGAAATATACTAGGTCTCATCCTGATTGATTGATTGATTGATTGTCCTATAGATCATGTTGGGATTTCAATTCTGGCTTGCATTTTCCATCAACCCCCTTTAATTAATACTGTTACATTTCCAGGCAAAAGGTGTATATTACAGGGTGGAATGGAAAACCCATACAGAATGGAAAATCAGCAGTCAGTTGTTTTTTGTTTTTTTTTGCGTCAGGTTATAACCACTGGCTGTTTGAACAGGCATCTCCTAATCTAAAAAAATATATATATATATATAAAAAAAATATAGAGGACTATCAAAACAGCCCATGGCACCCCACCCGGGAAGAGCTCTACAAAGGAGATGAATGGCTGGTGAGTCCCCTGAGGTGGAGGAGTGAGAGTCTGGAGGCCCACACAACAGGCCTCCTTCATTAGTGCCGCACACTCAGAATCAAAATGAGCACTAATTACCTGAGAACGGCTCTGACCATACGGACTGAATATTACAATGAGAGAGGGGTTGAGGAACTGCTATATTACTGACACCACTTCAACAATACTTATTATAAAGAATATGTAAGCCTTTGGCTAAGAGAAGACAAAAAAAAGAATAGTGCTGACTCAACATGTTGCACATATGACAGTAGTCTGTGTTATCTATATATTCTTCTCTCTCTTTCTTTCTTTCTCTCTCTCTCTCTCTCTTGTGGCTGTCTTGTATCAGGCTTTACAGACTGGACTAATTGGCCCTCTAGGAACCTGCAGTGACTAAGTAAGTGGAGCTAATATGACAACTCTATATGCATACCAAGATTATCACAAGCTCCTTTGACTCTTTCCATCTGTTAATATATAGCAGATTTGGCTTTACAATTAATTATGTCCATTCTTATTGAGGGGATTTAATGCTAGTCAAACTGCTTAGAGTGCAATTATTAAAAAACATCAACAGATATTCCCGGTCTAGTCAGTACAGGGCTTGTCACAAATCCGTGTAAGCTCATTAGCATAATAACAGCAGCTATTAAATTGGAAAGGAAAATTCATAATATATAGCCAGGTTTTAAAAATGGTGCTTGGACCTGGGGGTCATTTATTCATTCATTCATTTACAAACTAGCTAAATAAAAAAAAAACCTGATCTAAACCTGAGTGTAATTGCAACTTTTACAGGACAGTTCAGGAGTTCAGGAAGAGTAAGTATAATGTCTAAAACAAATAAATACAATAAAGGATCTCTGTTACTCTTTGGTCCATAGCAATGCCGAGGATGTCCGTGTCTGTTACGTGCTACTATCGCATCACACATCACAGAAAACAGAATTGCTCCTGGTAGAAAGTGTGTTAGTTGTGTGACCTGATGGCATGGGCTCAAATTACACCTCAACCACTAATCCCTTACTGAGGATTAGCAAATATTTCAAGTGTGTGTGTGTGTGTGTCTGTGTGTGAGCCTGCATCAGACAGAAATCAACTTCTAAAAGTCACAAAGGAGCTGTTGCCCACATGGCAGACGTCCTGATATTCCCTACGAGCCCGCTGGCTGCATATGCCGTGTTCAATGAAACGAATCCCATCAGCACTGCCGCTGTGTGTCTGAGTGCACGTTTCTCAACTTCTCTATTCCTTTATCTATCCATCCACCTAGCCATCCATCCATCCATACATTCATCCATCCATCACACCAACTAGCTAGTCAATCTAATATCCATCCATCACACCAACTACCTAGTCAATCTAATATTCATCCATCCATCCATCTACACATCACACCAACTAGCTAATCAATCTAATATCCATCACACCAACTAGCTAGTCAATCTAATATCCATCCATCCATTCATCCATCCATCACACCAACTAGCTAATCAATCTAATATCCATCCTACCAACTAGCTAGTCAATCTAATATCCATCCATCCATCCATCCATCCATCCATTCATCCATCCATCACACCAACTAGCTAATCAATCTAATATCCATCACACCAACTAGCTAATCAATCTAATATCCATCACTCCAACTAGCTAGTCAATCTAATATCCATCCATCACACCAACTAGCTAGTCAATCTAATATTCATCCATCCATCCATCCATCCATCCATCCATCCATCCATCTACACATCACACCAACTAGCAAATCAATCTAATATCCATCACACCAACTAGCTAGTCAATCTAATATCCATCCATCCATTCAT
>NC_030432.2:21383394-21385894 GCF_001660625.3 Ictalurus punctatus
TGGCATCAGTTTAAAGTAAGAAAGAGAAAGAGAGAGAGAGAGAGAGAGCAAGCAAGGACACAGAGAACACACTGTGCAGCCGGTGGCTAAAAGTACAACCAGATGCATGTCTACAGAAGTTTTGGCATCCTTCAAGAAAAATATTACACAGATCCAACTCTCCTAAAAAAACAAACAAGCAAAAAAAACAAACTGGAGAGACAACTGGAGAAAAAACCCTAATAAGAACTTTTAATAACAGCATTTTCTCTAAAATTACTTTTTAATTATCGGATGCTTTATACATTGCTTACAATCAGCAGGAAGTAAGCAAGCAAGTAAGTAAGTGCGTAAGTAAGTAAGTAAATAGTTAAGTATGTAAGTAAGTAAGGATTTTTAGATTGCCATGCAAGGCGCTAGCTTGCCATTGGAAGCAACTTGGGGTTCAATGTCTTGCCCAAGGACAATTCGGCATGTGGGTTTCATGCGGGCCGGGAATCGAACTGACAACCCTAGAATTAGTCGACAACCCGCTCTACCAAAACAGCCACCAAGTAAGTAGGTAAGTAAGTAAATAAGTAGGTAAGTAAGCAAGTAAATAGGTAGGAAAGTAAGTAAGTAGGTAATTAGGTAGGTAAGTAAGTAAGTAGGTAAGTAAGTATGTAATTAGGTAGCTAAGTAAGTATGTAATTAGGTAGGTAAGTAAGTATGTAATTAGGTAGGTAAGTAAGAAAGTAAATACATAGGTAAGTAAGTATGTAATTTGGTAGGCAGGTAAGTAAGTAGATAAGTAAGTAAGTAGGTAATTAGGTAGATAAGTAAGTATGTAATTAGATAGGTAAGAAAGTAAGTAGATAAGTAAGTATGTAATTAGGTAGGTAAGTAAGTAAGTAGATAAGTAAGTATGTAATTAGATAAGTAAGTAAGTATGTAATTAGGTAGGTAAGTAAGTAAGTAGATAAGTAAGTATGTAATTAGGTAGGTAAGTAAGTAAGTAGATAAGTAAGTAAGTATGTAATTAGGTAGGTAAGAAAGTAAGTAGATAAGTAAGCATGTAATTAGGTAGGTAAGAAAGTAAGTAGATAAGTAAGTATGTAATTAGGTAGGTAAGTAAGTAAGTAGATAAGTAAGTATGTAATTAGGTAGGCAAGTAAGTAGATAAGTAAGTAAGTATGTAATTAGGTAGGTAAATAAGTAAGTAGATAAGTAAGTAAGTATGTAATTAGGTAGGTAAGTAAGTAAGTAGGTAATTAGGTAGGTAAGTAAGTAGATAAGTAAGTAAGTATGTAATTAGGTAGGTAAGTAAGTAAGTAGATAAGTAAGTATGTAATTAGGTAGGCAAGTAAGTAGATAAGTAAGTAAGTATGTAATTAGGTAGGTAAATAAGTAAGTAGATAAGTAAGTAAGTATGTAGGTAAGTAAGTAAGTAGATAAGTAAGTATGTAATTAGATAGGTAAGAACGCACCCACACTGACACTCTTGTACGCACCCACACTGACACACACACATACTTAAATTGGGTCATTCGCAGACAGAGGGGGGTTTCGGTAATGACCCTGTTGATGCAGCTCATGATAGCAAGTGCATTAAGGCAGCCTCGAGCCTTGACCTTTGACCTCACTGCCACAGGCTTGGAGCAATGGCGGGGTCACTGGGGGATCGGAGCCCTGACATGCAGCAGCATGCATTCTCTACAGGATACTAATACAGCAGCTAATGACTGACCCACATTAACCTCTCTGCCCCGTGCTCCGGCCAGCGCTGGACTCAGTGGGACTCCGTCTGAATGCTGGTCAATAGTGAAGCGTAGCACACGCTCACACACTCGCCAGAGCTGTGTACTGGCTATACACCATTTACTCATTCATAGTAAACTGTAACGATATAACAAACTCACCAGTCTCTCGTCTTTCTCGCTCTTGAATTTAATAAGACCTAAAAAAAAAAAAAACTTATGTTCCAGAGACACTCCTCCTAACAAGAAGACATTTCTGTGCTGGAAAACAAAGTGCTGACATGTGCCGCCAATCGCAAACGTATTCCTAGAGAAACGCTGACTTATTGTGTTTCTTATATTCGTAATAATTAAAACCAGGGATTTATTCATTGACTTATCATTCATTCATTTATTAATATTAGATTAAAATTTGGGTCTTATAGTGCATATCTCGTGGCGCTGTTTGTCGTTGCTGCAGAGTCGAGTGTCCCTGAGGCTCACACACCAACGGGGAGGTCATTACTGAGCCTCTAACACCTCCTCACACTTCCTCCAATTTCACACTAGTGTGAAGAGACACCAGAGCCTCACGGCGTACGTGAGGAATCTCCTCACAGGTAAACACACCCACAACCACACACACACCATTTTACGGCTCAAGGAAAAAGGAAACTTTATTATGAATTTCCTGCTGCGAATAATGTAAAAATGCCGGCTCTAGAATAAATCTAAGGGTGCTAACATCGCTAAACCCTAGCAGACGAGGAGAAAAAAAAAAAAACTCTGAACTTTAACACTAAATC